>NC_143019.1:57861486-57883986 GCF_055824585.1 Amblyomma mixtum
CAAATGCTCTATCTGTGACACGAATGATGATAAGGATTGAGTGCAGGTGATGGCACGATCCAAGCGATTCCATTCACAAATGGAGAGAGGGAAAAAGGAATGCCTAAACGTGTCATTATGGCACACATACTCGGTTAGTGTGTTCGTATGTTTGTGCCGTGAAGGTGGCGATTGTGAGTACGTCACGTATTTTTTCACATCTATCCTGTACTGCTCGTGTAATAATTGAAACAAAAATTTTAAGCGCGCTTGTTTTGCTCTTACGGATAATGTTTGGAGACCGGATGAAGCTGCAAGCAATGTTGGGGAATCTGTGCGCTTGTATTTATTGTGAATTATTCGTAGGGCTTTGCGTTGTATAGCCTCAAGTTTTGTGATGTTAGTTATTGATTGGGGGAACCAGACTGTGTTCGCGTATTCTAAGACTGGCCTTACAAGGGTTTTGTAGGCCAGGAGTTTAGAAGATACTGGTGCGGACCGCAAGCGTCTCCTGATAAAGAGAAGTTTCCGTAAAGCAGTAGACGTGATGTTAGCAATGTGAGAGTCCCACCTCAGGTCAGAAGACAGCGTAATACCTAGATATTTATGGTGTTTAGTTTTCGCTAATGGAACGCCGTTTACAGAGTAAGAAAAGCAAAACGGGAATTTTTTTCTTGTTACTGTCATACAAACAGATTTTTTAGTGTTTATTGTCATTTGCCACGTGTTACACCATTCTGTTATTTTTTTTAGAGAACTGTTTAACGACAGATGGTCTTCGCGGTTGTTAATACTTTTGTAAAGAATGCAGTCATCTGCGAAGAGCTTAATGTTGCAATCAATGTCATTAGTTATGTCATTGATGAAGAGCAGAAATAACAATGGACCAAGGACTGATCCCTGAGGAACGCCCGACGTTACTGGAACTGTTTTGGATGAAACATACTCAAAAACCACAAACTGAGACCGATTTGACAAAAAATCTTCTAACCAAGATAGTAAGTCGCGTTCCCCGATAACAGTTTTTAGTTTTCCTAGCAACTTATTGTGTGATACAGAGTCGAATGCCTTTGAAAAATCGAGCAATATTATGTCTGTCTGGCTACAGTTATTAATATTAAGTGCTAGATCGTGTACAACCTCGGTTAGTTGAGTAACGGTTGATAACCCGCGTCGGAATCCATGCTGATGGGGTGTCAATATATTATTTCGCTCCAGGAATGCGGTTATGTGCTTCGAAATTATGTGTTCCAAAATTTTACATGATGTACTTGTAAGAGAGATTGGCCTATAGTTTGAGGGTGAGGTAGTGTCCCCTGATTTATGAATAGGTATGATTTTTGCCATTTTCCAGTCTCTGGGCAGCCGTGATGATGAAATAGACTTGCGAAAGATAATACCAAGGTACTTGCTACACCATTCGGCATATCTTTTTAAAAACTCATTTGGAATATCATCCGGACCTGTTGATTTTTTTGGATCTAGGTTCAGCAGAAGATTGAAAATCCCGTCATCGGTAATTCTGAGAGGTTCAATATTTAGCAGGGGGCAAATTGCAGGAGTCGGGGATGATGCCGTTATCTTTAGTAAAGACTGAAAAGAAGAAATCGTTGTACATATTAGCAGTATTGGCCTTATCTTCTACAGATAGACCGGACTGCACCGTTTTACGGCCACGAAAATGGCTCCAAAACCTGTGGGGATTATTTCTCAAAAAACTTGGGAAAGTTACGTTGAAGTAGTAGTCTTTCGCTTGTTTCGTGACCTGTTTGAGCTTTTCAACGGCACTGCTTAATTTAGATTTCCTCAAATGACTACCACCTTTGGTCTTGATAGCTTTGCGTAACCTCTTTACATGACGCTGCGCGTGAATGACGTCTCTAGTGATCCAAGGGTTATTTTTAGCGATGCGTTTGATCTTGAGCGGGACAAAGTTAGTCATACAGTACTGTACAGCGCGTTTAAAGATAAGCCACGTAGCGTCTATGTTTGTAGATCTATCTGATGCGCTCTCGGCAAAGCTGTCGAATTCATGGGCGAGATAAGTTAGGATAGCTGCGTCGTCTGCCTTTGCAAAGTTTTTTATGGTGGTGGTTGGACAGTGGCATGTCATGGTGCATTGCAGCGGTAATTCACAAACTGGGATTTTATGGTCTGAGATGCCTTCGATGACGTGGGTTGCAACACGATGGACGGGGAAATGTTCACTGATTAAAATCAAGTCAAGAATGTTTTTTGTTGAGCCTTGTACGCGTGTAGGATCGAGAACTATTTGATGGAGGTTAAAGTTTATCATCAAATTAGTTACAGCGTCGGAGATAATTGAAGTGTGATGCATGGTAGTCCAGTCGACATCTGGTAGGTTAAAATCGCCCATTAGAATGATCCGCGAGTTACAACAGTATTGCTGGAGGAAATCTTGAATTACCGATATGCATTCGTGTCCAGAAGAAGGGCTCCTGTAGAAGCTGCCAATTATAATGTTAGTGTTGTTGCAAATAACTTTGCAGAAAACAGCTTCAGCGCCGGTTACTTCAGGAAGCATGACAAATGGGATGCGCTTTTGTATCATAAGTGCCACGCCACCACCGCGGGAGGCGCGATCCTTTCTGACAAGTTCGTAGTTCGGTGGAACAACTTCATCGTCGCTGACATCTTGGGAGAGCCAGGTTTCAGTAATCGCAACTATATCTGGTTCGTGCTCAAGCAGAACAGTCTCTAGGGATTCGACTTTATTTATAACGCTTCTCGCATTGATATTGATAACCGTTAATTCTTTGACCGTGCTCCCCGTCGAGTTATTGGTGGGCTTAGATCGGTAGAGTTTTTTTCCAGAGGTGGTTGTTTGGTCTTCCCATCATGTTCCTTCAGAGGTACTCGATTATTCTTCTCATAGTCCCAGACATATGCTCGGCCGTTGATGAATAACTTGTCGAAGGCCAAGGACACCTTTTCTTTTCTTTCGCGTTCTTCTTTCGCGCTCGCCCAAAGATTTTTCCTGATTTCACGAATTCTGGGGGAAAAATCTTCGCCAATACAGAATCTTGTGTCCTTTAGCTTCCGACCGTTCTTCAATATAGCTGTCTTCTGTCTCGAATCTAATAGTTTAAAGATAACCGGGCGGATCTTGTTGCTCTCTGGTCGTCCTAATCTATGAATTCGTTCGATAGCGACCTGGTCAAGACCCAGAGTATCTTGAATAATTTTTGTGTTAACAGCCTGCTCTAGAGTTTCGCTGTTCTCTTCATCCTCCTCTTCTAAGCCATACACTATTAGATTCGATCTTCTGCTCCGGTTTTCCAAATCGTCAATCCGTCTTTCTAGTGTATCAATAATTTTAGTCATGCGGGAGACTTCATTCTGGCAAGACGTAATCTTGGTTTCTAACACTGACAATGCATCCAGTTTCTTATCTATTTCTGTGAGTCGTTTTTCTTTTATGTCTTTTATGTCGCAAGCAATGTCCTTTAGTTGTTTTGCAATCTGCGCAAGTTCAGGGCCAGGGTTAGTTTCCACATCACCTCCTAAAAGCAACAATTTTCCAAGAAACACTGCAGTATCGTGCACTATACTCTGAAGCTGCGGGCACGGCAGCACTAGTAGAAAGCGGTCATCTGAACGGTAACAATTTCCAAATTCTTTTCTTACCTGCACAATGAAGGCAAAATGATTATTCCACCGCATGCCGGTAGTGCCGCCGTGCCCAGTGACATCGTGATGTTCGGGGAGGCAGTATATACTGTTGATCTGCGGTGGCGCTGGTAGCGATCTGTGCGTGCAGTGGTCCGCGCATGTGCCCGGTGACGATCGGTGTAGCCAGTTAACATCCAGATGCGGTGTCAGCGCGTCTCGCACGTGGAACTTTGGCGGTGGTGATTCCGCGATCGAAGGCATTTTCCTCGGGCAAGTGGCTGATGCTGGCGCTGGTCGGAGGCAGCGCTCCGATGACCATCTGCACAATGAAGGCAAAATGATTATTCCACCGCATGCCGGTAGTGCCGCCACTAACGGCTACTAGCGTCACTAACTAGCGACACTAACGGCTTGCTAGCGTCAAACAACGCATGGTACGTGAGAGAGATGCAGCGAAATGGGTCGTAAGGAGGCAACTTACCGGCCAGCTGAGCAGAAAGTTCGCTGGGATACCGCATTTAGTGTAACCTCCGAACGGCGCCGTGACGCTGTTTGTTGTCAAATGGCATAAAATGCCTGGATACGGCATGCGGGAGGTGGGTACGAACGCTGCAAATGGGGCGAAGATGAAGAATGAAATCAGTAGCGCGACACACTACCAGTTAGAACACGGAGATCGAGGGGATGCAGCTATGACCGCGCGGAGCTGCTGCTGTTTTGACGGCGGTACTGCGTGGCCTTCTGGTGCATGGAGGCCTCTGAAGGGTGATGATGGGTGGAGGATTAAGGTGGTGGGTAGACCTTCTGGAGTGAGGTGATGTGTGAAAAGTGGTTGTAGGTGAATGGATGGTTGCTGGACTTTCTGGCTTGTGGCGGTAGGCGAAGACATATAGACACTTTCTTAACTCCAGTTTGAATACAGTTGGCTGTGCTTGTTATGCCGTATTTTTCAGCTGTGTAGGTTACCCCCAATCTGCACCCATAGTAACAGCAGCTGTGTTGTCAGTTGGGCCACATATCCGCTTTTAGATTTCGGGCGGTCTCACAGTGCCTGCGAATTTGTTCCACAGTGTAGTCCATTGTTCGTTCTTCCTGCTCCGACAGGCGGTCAAGTAACAGAGCGATGCGGCGGTGGCGTCATCGCTTAGCGTGCATTGGACAGTAATAATCCTTTCCTAAGGAAATCTCAGTGGGTCCCAATTAGTCTGCGCCAGGCAAGGCTTACAAACAGCACGACAAGGGCTGTTCAATCAAAGCAGAGAAGGCCCGCAAGAAAGGGGTGGATCAACCCGACCGCTCGGGGCGATGGTTCTGTTACGAGAATGTTTCTACGGGAGATATTGATATTGCCTACTACACACACGTACATAAAGGCAGGCACGCTCCTCCGGTACACAGACCATTGTTTGCGCGCTGTTATTAGTCACCGGGGCGGGCAGATGCTCTTTCCCTCATCTGGACGTGTGCCCCTTTAGTGTGCGCTTGACAAGCGAACCCATGTAGGAATCAGACGTGGCGGTGCCGGGAGCCCGTGCAACGAGGCGAAGCGTAACGACGGACTACCGAGAAGCGCGGGAAGGCGACCAATAATAATCGGACAAGCAACAAGGATGGAAAGGGGCGGCAGTGTACGACGTGTGGGTTACGAAGAGGAAGTCACATGCGCCGTTTCACTGCAGCGTAGAAGCCCTCGTTCGTCCACACCCTTCCTCCTCAGTGTGGTGTGGCCAGTACAGCTGCACGATTCAGTCAGCAAGTTCTAAGTCGCTGATAAATTACCTATATAGTGTTCTCATGAGTGATCGACTCATAGATAAAACCATAGTCGCCAGTTTAGTGGACGCTATAGGACCGTATTCGTTTCCCACAACGTCACGTGTTAAAGTTCTAAACTACGGATCAACATCTGGCGCATAAAGTCGGCGATATAGGCGGTTGCGAGCTCTTTCACATAGAGATTATTAAGCGGTTGGAAAAGTGTGGTCCAAAAATAGAAAAATCGTACCTTGCTGTGCCGCAGCGCAAAACAATTGAGCCTTACTTATGTAATGGATCCTTTGAATGTTTTACATGGAGGAAGGTGGTGGCATGGCATGTAGGGAAAATTCTGAACCTTCCTATACAAAGATTTTCGCATGAGCCAACATGCAATGTTCGCTTCCGTGGATTTATCCATACTCTTGCCGTCAAGGAAGCGTGGTGGCGGTAGGCGCCAATAGTCCGGATTGTCTTAGAAGGGCAGTGCTCAACGGTATATGGCACCGGTTTTAGCTGATGAAATATCGTAGGCAAAGAGAACAAAACTTTGCGTTGTAACGCATAAGACCCACAATTTTTGTCTTCCTGGATTTGTATGCTCCTTAGATGGCTATGGCTCTCTTCAATAGTCCAAGTATGTAGTTAGTAAATCAAGCACCCACTATTATGACCTAGGAGACAGTGCACTCGAAGAAATTTTTCGATACTGGTTTGCGGCGGGGAAGGCAAGCTAAAAAACAACTTTTCCGGCAAAAATTCGAGTTCTTGTGTGTAAGCCTTTTTCTAATCCTGAGAAGCTAAAAAATACCTGAGTTCAAGTTTACGTAACTTCTGCATAAACGTCGAAAATGGCTTCCTTGGCCGGTCAACGAAGCATGCCAGGCGACCGAAGCTGCCGCAATTACTACTTTCTTGGCGACGACTAGCATTGTGTGCAGCCTGTCATGTGACATTTCCTTTTTTCAGAGGGAAGAAGAAGGAAAATAAAGGTCAGGAAGGAAAGGGTAAGAAAAAAATCATGTGGTGCAATTGTGGCCCCGTATAACTCTGCGCGATAGGCCCATGGTGTCAAGAGGTAGCTGTCGCTGTTCCGCAGATTTTATTGTCTACTGACGCTCATCCCATTCAGCTTACATGGCGCCCAGCCGCCTGGCCGAAGCTCTTGGTGTGACTATAGAACTTGCCGGCGAACTCGCTTGCCGGAGGGAACTGTGGCAGTAAGTAGAGATGGCGCTTATAAACTTGCGCTTTTCCCAATCTTAAAGGGGCCCAGAAACACAATCTTAGTTAACTGTTTTGCCTGTTGATTGCATACAGTGAGTTATAATGGTGCTATTAGCGTCGGTAATACCGCGTATATTCCGTTTTTTTAATATTTTAATGTCCTCACAAAAGCAACTTCATGGCTATGATGGTGTCGCCACACAGTGGCGGGTTTTTAGCAGCGGATATGACATCACCTGGCGCGAGCTTGATGATCGGACAAACGGTAAATATACTGCAAACTGTGTGAATAAATAGACACATTTTGCACCTGTCTGCGTTTTATATTAGATCAACAAAAACAACTTGTTTGTCTTAGATAAAAGCCCTGCAAAGCAAGTAAAATAAAAATACACCACCAGGGGCGCTCTGGCATGAAAACGACGCTGCCAGTCTCAGCAAAAACGAGTTACAGGGAGCAGGCAATCATGGAGTACAAACTTCCGCGACGTGCTCTGGCTGGCTGTTTTGATTGGTTGCGCTAGGTGCCGTCATTGGGAGAGCGAAATAGGAGTGGGAAGCCCCGCCAAAATCGAGTTGAGGGCAGCGTTTTGTTTGCTTGTATTTTGAAATTTCTCCACTGAATAACTCCCGTTCCTGTGCATCGATTCCTGTATGTAATTCTTTTTAAGTCAGCATCTGTGTGATATAAAGAACCCACCTGAAGTATAGCCGGTAACCCCCCAAGCAGTGTTTCGCAGCCCCTTTAACCTGTTAGCTAGCGAATGCCATGCTTGCCAACAGAAACCTCTTTACACAGATGCAGGATGCCTACAAGCTCTCCGATCCCTTCAGTTAATCAAGAAGAAGGACGCGCCTAAAGGCAAAGCCTTCTTCCCGTGCTTCCTGCCTGCTGAGGGCTGGGAGGGCGCCAACATCCTGCGCTGTTCCACGCCTCAAATAAGGTGAAACAGACTTCAGAGGGCTTTTACCAATTCAGTGTTTCCCGTAGTGCACAGACTTACCAAACAGATTGGAGAAAACACAGAAATGTGCGCATCCCAAAACCGAGCAGGAGCCCCTGGAGCAACTAATGTGGCCAAAAAGAAGTGAAAACTAAAAACTGCTGGTCTTGAGCAGTGCACAGATAGGAAGGAATAAACAGCAGGTGCCACCAGGTGATATTTTTTTCTCTTTTTGGGAAGGTGAGCAATAAAATTTATCCTCGCAGCTTTTGACATTTTATTTCAATTTTGTAATGAATACTGATGTCAGATCGCATCTACTGAGACCAACAGGTCCTTACAATCGTCGTAAATAGCTAAAAGAAATGTGAAAGCGCCTCTTCTAAAGCCACCTTCTTTCTTCGCGTTCTCCTAGCGACTAGCAAGAGGCATGTCTCGCATTGCTGCCTGACATAAACTGGCCATTGACACTGCTGCTTTCGATGTCACAGTCGCACCGAGGGAGACATCAACCTGGACGTTCTGTCGAATTGAAAGTCAAGTCTCGGTCGTCAATCTGGATTGTCGGTGCTGTGAATGGCCCATAAAGGTAGTCCCAGTGGCTCCTTTAAAGCCCGCCCCCTCCCATTCAAAGGCACGCAGCTCGCCTCTGCATCTGCCTGCCCTGACCAAGCTTTGTTCACCTCTGGACGGACCCCGTCTGTCTCGGCTTTGTATCGATTCTACTTGGAGAGAGGTTGCCTCGCTATAATAATAAAAAAAAAAACGCTATTAAGACCCAAATAAAACCAAAGTCCACATAGAAATGCGATCGGTCATCTTCCTCTCGTACAGCGACATCCATTGATGGCGCCGATGGTGAGGAAAAACATCGAATTAGCCCCCAAATGGTGCACGGCAAACGGTGGTTCACCCGGGATGCAACCAATGCATGGGAAGTGAGGCCTTCGGCAAAAGGCTGCCTTTTAAGAAATACTCTGGGGACCTTCGGCTCTCCCACCCCATAAATACCAATGAACGCCGGTTTGGAGCTTCGGGGCACTTTCAGAAGGAACCCTGTCGTGAACGTTAAGAAACGGTTGTGCAGCAGAGGACTTTTTGATTTTATCTCCGTATGCCTCCGCAAAACTATTTTATATGAGGGTGGATTTCTTAATGCTTACCTATTGCACAAGCTAAGGGGGCTATCAAATTTTTTTTCTGTTCTTATTTTAGCATACGTGTTCTGTAGGGTAGCATTGAACCTGTAGAGATAACGATCGCTCATTTAGAGTGGTGAGATTGGTAGAAGCGGACCCCTGGTAATAATATACTGTTGACAACAACAATTGCATTTCAGCTTTTAGTTTTAACAGCCGATGTGGCACCATTAATCAGACCAAACTGTAGTTGCTGAGACGCTATCTTGAATGCCTTCAGCACTTGACTGCTATTTCATTTTCTTTTTTTACCTAAAGTAACCAGCAAGTTTCACACAACTGACTTTGCAATACCTTTTAAAGCAGTATTTTCTTCTCTGTTAACTAATGATTTGTATTCATTCAGTAAAAGTAAAACCTAAACTTTCTGCACACAACATAACTGCATGTTTAATAGCCATCAAATTGCAAAAGCTCGACACAATGTGTCATAGCGTTTACGAAAGAAAATTTCGTTAGCGCTCAATCAAGTCTAAACTAAAATTTTGCGCAAAAGGCGCTACGAACAGCACGAGCGCTTTAAGAAGAACAGCGAGGACATACGCCAAACTGGCTTCTTCTCCAAGTGCTTGAAAAACTGTTTGTGATGCTGCCATAGTAACGAAGAGACCTACAACCGAACAACAACACAAAAAATGTGGAGAGCAAGACATTTACAAGGGCTTTGCAGTTTTGCCATGAATCGTAAAGGGAATCACAAAGCATTCATGTGCTATGTCCTACACTCTTTTGTTCTATTATCGCAAGCTACGCCCATCATCATCATCATCATCACCATCATCATTGTTAAAGGCGCTTTCTCTTGGACGCGAGCGTTTCGAAAGCTAGCTGTCTGCTCCTCGCACCTGCTGCCCTCTGCCGCCACAATGGTGATGTTCCTAAGCCTTCGGTTATTGGTCCTGTTTTGGCAGACTTTGGGGAAGCAAGACCCTGTGGTCAATTGTGTCTATACCCCGGCCCATACAAGACAAAGACGCAAAAGAAGTAGATTGTTTTCTGCATGAAACCAGTCATTTCGGGAAACAGTGTTGGAACTCTTAGCAATGCCATCTAGAAGATCATCCTGCGATGCTCATTATCTTAGATCACTCAGAAACCACTGCTGGGGCTTCCACTAGGCGCCTGATTCGGTTGCGGGGGTGAGGGCGATGGGGTGACACATTAGGTTCACTGTGCGGTTTCACGACACACGCTAGAAGAGGACCTTCTGTGACTCCGGGGGAGGAGGGGGGGGGGGATAGGACAAAATGAGCACCGCAGTGGGTTTGCCATGTCTCCACGCCAGAATAAGCAATAAATGGCTTGCTGTTACAAATATCATTACTAAAATCAAGCGCATATTCAAGGAAAATGCCAGTTTAGCAACTGCCGCATCAGGGGAACAACGTCCACTGAATTTTAATAGGCAAAATGAGACATATAAAGGAAAAGGGAAACCATCAACAAGCATACGTAAGATTCTTATCTTGAGTAAACGGCATGAGCTAGCTTATACTCAGTCCATTTCTGCTACACATCTAAAAAGAACAACGTCCGACTGCATCAAGGAAGATATTTACGGCAGACTACTTCATAACCGCGAAGTTCGGCTCACGGCAGCTATTTGCCTAAGATTTGCAGGTGCAGAAGCATCGACGAACCTACGAATGACCAGCAAACACCTTGTTCACGCTTCAAGTTTGGAAAAAAATTCATGTAAGTTGTCTTACTAACACACAGCAGAACACACAGCTCCACTGTTCGTAAAAAATGAAATACTTGCAATTACAAGTATATTTCGACAGCGCTTGGCACTGAACATATTCACTCACATAAAAAGTAACCTAAATTAATTTCTTGGGAAGTACCGACGTCAAGAATACGGCTATAACTTTAGGGCAAATTCATTTGCTAAGAAAAAAGTCAGAACTTCTTATGGTACACAATCGTTAGACTACCAGATTCCTGTCCTTTTAAATTTGTTTCCAGAGCTTATTGACATCGCAGTGAATGCACAGTCACCGTATACTTATAAAGCACGGATAAAAAAAGTACTCCTGGTAGAAAAAAAAAAAAAACCTGTCTCCTTGTTATCTCATTTAGGTTTGTGTTTCGTTTGTATTGCTGTGTTCCTTGCTGGATTATGGAAATATGTCGATACAAATGTTGCTTTTTCATTCTTTTGACACTGCAATAATTTTCTGGTTAGGAGCTAATCTGTGTGCGATGTCAGTGCACGTTAAAGAACCCCAGGTGGTCGAAATTTCCGGAACCCTTCACTACGGCGTCGCTCATAGCCTGATTTGCTTTGGCACGTTAAATCACCATAAACCCAAATAACAAACAAGGAAATAAAATAGCAGAAAAAAGAAGAGTAGTTCGTGCCTTAAGCATAATTGTCACAGAAGTTTAGGCTTTCTTGCACTTGCCTTTGCTAATCACCGAACTTCCAATGTTTGGACCAAAAAGGTCGGCTGACGCCGAAGGGCATAGTGGAGGAAACGCAGAGTTCTCTTGGTCACACACACAAGAAAATAAAAAACCGGCAACAGGAAGCAAGTTTCTGTTTCTAGCGGCTCTCCTTACAACACCGCCATACTTGCTAAATTTCTTTTAGGCTAAAACCACCCTGCTTCTCCTATAATAATGTCGACGCGCGATAAATAACTGGAAACGTGTTTAAGCTTTACAGACACAGAAAAACTGTTCGCCATTTTCGATTTTCTCAATCCTAAACCGCTGTGCTGTTCTTGTTCAATCGGTATGACCACCTTGTGTTCCTCAATGCTGACATCATCTCCTCTAGCCCTCTTCTGTCTTTTTTCTTTCTTTCGCTAATATGGCATCACAACAGTGAAAGAAAAGACGGCAAATGGTCGGGACAGGAAACCCGGCCACAAATCCGCGGAAAGCGCTCTTGAGCACCGGTGATTTTCTCTGGCCGCTTCGTGCTTCCATAAATCGTCACTACATCAATATCTTTCCCCACTTTATACTTTTTGCCGCCTCCAGTTTCCCCTTGACTGGAATGAGCTTACAACGGGGAAGCAAAAAGTGAGAAAAAAAAAGTAAAAAGAGCAAGCCGCGCCCGCGGAATGACCAACGCATTTGGAGCTTAGTTCGAGTGACAGACATTGGTCCTGAGGACCACTGAAACACATTAGAGGAACTTACGGCTCATGTTCTTAGCGTTTTGTGTGTTTTTGCGTGTGCGTGTGACCGTCTGCGTTCATGTTTGGCTCCCTCTGTGTGCCTATACGGAAGAAGCCGGGCAATTCCCGTCGCCGGGGGGCTATTTGTACCGCTGCTGCTTCCCACTAACAGAAGTGTGCGAACAAAAACATTAATGAAGCAGAGGAAGGAAAGACCATGCGGCTGTGAGGGCACGAACGTGAAACCAAGTAAGAATAATAGAGAGAGCAAAAAGAAAGCACCAAAGAAAAAAAAAAACAGCTTGAGCTGGTCCCTTACCGCGCATTAGTGGACACGGCTAGTTTATTCCTGAGGGGTGGACGCCATCGGCAGGGCGTGGTTGTGGGCGGAGTGGGAAAACGGTCGCAGCCGGGTTTAGAGAACCACTCTGGTATTTAGTCGGGATCATCCAGATACATGTGGGACACAAAAGACGTAGTTTCGGAAGAAATCTTGCCAGCCATCTTTGACTAAACTTTCCAGCATATGTGTGAGCAATGTTGATTCAAAAAAAAAAAAAACTTAAATATCATTCATTCCACAGTTAGTCGGCGCAACCACGATTAAGGATAACGCTCTTTGTGGATGCAGCACACTTTATTGAAAATACGCAGAGAACAGCTTTGATGATTACAGCAATACTGGGTACGTCACCAACACCGTCGATCCGCAGTAGAAAGTGCTGTTGTGTACGCCTGCCTTATAAAGTGACACCAGCCATGCATTGAAGTGACTGAGGTGTCAGCGCGGGAAAGGCTTGTGTTTTAACGAAACAGTGTTAAGGCTCCCGTGGTTTGGAAAATCAGGCGTCGTCGGCCTTGTCGCTGTCATCGTCGGCGTTGGCAGCGAATATCCCCGGAGAAGCAAACTAGGTGAGCCAACCAGGTTTCGTGACTTTGTGACCTCGTAACAACCTGCCCACCGGATTGTGAGCAAACTGACCACCGTGGTATGTGGCAGTTTAATTAATTACTGATCGCAAGAGGTTGCTCGAGAAGAGCAATGTGAATCGAAGAAACCTCACAAGTAACAGCACCTGCCATCGCAGGGCAGTGGCGCATCGCTTAACCGCTGCACCACTGCGCCAGGAGGGGTATGAGGACTCTCAGGGATCTGTGAATGTGAAGTCGAGAACTACCAACTCCGCATATATTTGCATTAACCCATTAAGTCGAGTCATGCCTTTAAGGAGTAGCATGCGTGTACCCTCCAGTTTTCATAATAACACACTATCTTGTAGCGCCCGGCGACGCTATAAAGCGCAGGCGCTGAGATCGGCGTTCCCGCGACAAAAAAAAAAATAAAGAACGACAGCGCGTGCTCGGAGCGCACGCCCGGCACGCGCAGTTCGGAACTAGAAGCCTGCCACGCTGGTCGTCTCTCTGGTGCAATAAAATTACATTTTAATTGCAAGAACGTAAGAAAACACATGAAATATTGAAATCCTCCGATTTCTATCAAGCACTTGCGGTCATGCTTGTGATTATTTTTAATCATTACAAGCCTCATTTGGCCATAATAGGTCGTCGGTTATAAAATTCGCCCACTGTTTGGAGGGAAGTCACCTCGCCAGGCAGGAGAGTTCACATTGGGTGAAGACAAGTGACGTCATCATACCGGAAGCGGCGTCAGCTCCGCTAAAGGCATCAAAACCTGCTAGTGCTATTGCATTGGCAACACGCATTGAAATTGGTTCTGATGCCACACTGCTTCACGGCTCTGGCACTAAAAGCGGCAAAGAACTCTGAAGGCCGGGCGCCATGGAGTCAGTGGGCGAAGTAGTAGAAGAGCGACTGACGCGATGAAAAATCTCTGAAGCGGGGGACTCCTCCATCCCCACATCCTGTGAGTTATGATGTGGGGTTGCTATCCCGCTCGGGTGTGAGGCGGGAAGGCGACAGTCCGCGATGAAAAAACGCCGCGACGCCGCTTGGTGGCGTTACGTCTGAGGTCGTGCGAAGTCGTTGAAAGAAAAAAACAACAACAATAGAACATCTCAGCATTCCGCCAGTTCTCGGCTATGAAAGCTCTTAGAGTGGAAAGCTACTTTGTTTATTTCTTGCAGGAAATTTTTGTTGTTTTTTGTTATCTTACTTATTCGCATGATTAATGATGGTAGCCTGACACGAGCAACATTACCAGCACTTCTTCACCGTCCGGACCACAACAAATGGGGTCTCCAGACTGAAGCGAGCATCTGGAAATAATAGCGGGACCGCAGGAATGCTATTTCCTCAGCTATGCGTCGTAGCATTGTGAGGCAGAATGGCGAGGAAGTTGCGGTCCATCAGCGCTCCATTTGGTGATGAAGTCTGCCCTGCTGACTGTGTAGGAATTGATTTATTACGGGCGCCTTCCCGACAAAGCCTGACCCGTGGGTAGAGAAAAGGTAAATAAATGTGCCGTGTCGACGCTGCAAAAGTAATCAGAGGGCACACCCGACATCACGCTGTTAGCACCAGTTGGTCGCACTTTTCTTTTTGCGCTTTCGTTTTAATAACTTCCTAGTAATTACAACAGCGGAGGCTAAATGAAGAGCAGGGCATGACCCCACTCCTCTTCACTAGAAGTCACACGCAAACGCGAGTAGCCATGTTCAGAGCATTCAAGTGATGGGATGCAGAGAAAAAATTACGAGGAACTTTAGCGGCTAAAGTGGTGAAAGGCGAAAGCCTGAGAGCTGCATTCTGCTACGCGATTGTTCACTGCAAATTTTGTTGGTGCATTAATTAACTGCCAATTAATGACGCTTAAGCTTCGCCTAAAGGCTAAGCTTAAGCGTGTTGTAGCGCTGCCATGGAGTCCAAGGAACGCCACCACCCGTTCCACAATGCATTGCCCTTTGAACACAACGCTTTTTTGAGGAAAGGAAATGGGGCTGTAATTCTTTGTCATCTCGGTGGACACCTGAGCTGCACCGTACAGGAAGGGAGGAAGTGTGAGCGAAAGAAGAAAGAGGGGCCCGTAATGAAGAAAATGAAGATTGTATTTGAGGAAAGGAAATTCCGCATTAACTGTCTCGCATATCTCAGTATACACTAGTCGGAAATTGTATTTGAGGAAAGGAAGTTGCGCAGTAACTGTCTCACATGTTTCGGTGGACACCCATCAAAATTCCTGCCCGGTGATGTCACGACAATTTGGACCAAACTGAAACGCACTCGTAGGTAGATTGGTTTTTCAGGAAAGGAAATGTATCTGTCTCTCAGAACTCGGTGGACACCTAAACCTCGCTGTAACGGGAAGAGTGGAAGATGGGAGTGAACGAAGACTAGAGGCACCTTTGTTCATCCCAAACCATCGAGCTGGCATGGCGGAGTGGTAGCATGCTCGACTCGCACTCCGGAGACCGGGGTTCGATTCCCAAGCTCGGCCAATTTCTTACTCGGTTTTATTTACTTATCTGGTCTGACTAGAAAGGTTAGACTAATTGGTTAAGTAAGCAATTAACTAAACTCAGTCAAACTAACTTGGAGCATCACTATACGATCCCTTCAACTGGTTGCATGGTTAGTAGCCAAAGTACAATTGGCCCCGTTTGAAATTCGCGCACTGTGACGTCGCGACCGTTTCGACCAATTGAAAAGCGTGACATTTCTGTCGACAACTCCTGCTTACAACGATGAGGCATTAAAGGCTTGCGCCTTAAAAAATATAAAGTGATGTCTCAGTATGGTTCGTTTCAGGAACGAGGAATTCCAGTATCCCAAGAGCACAGTATCAAGCCTTCGAGTTGTACTTTAAAGCCCCCCCTCCCCCTCATAGCTTTCCAAACGATAATGCCTCCCCGGAAGCGTCTCAGCATTAACCTACAGCCTAGCATGGAAACTGGGGAGAACTTAAATAAACTTCGTGCGCATTATATCGAAGGTTACATTGCATTGATCTTCAGGAAAAGGGATGCTGAAGATGGGGAAAATTACCATTAGTTTTTTTACAACAGACATAGCAGGACCATGTTCACACAATCAATCAGGTTAGGAGTAATGGTTCGAATTTCTGGTTTAAATAAAACAAGAAGTCGATAAACGCACGTCGAATTTATTTCTTTAAATTGAGTCTTAACAAAAAATAGTCAATATCCTTCATACATAGGTCATAGCTTCCTGGCTATTCAGTAGGAATTGCAATAGGCCTCAAGAGACAGTTAACAAAGTGCAAGACCGCATTGAGAGTACAGTATCATTGGATTACACACTGAGAAGCACGTTTCGAAGCATTGCTCCGCTGCGTTACACAAACGCCAGGCGCAGTTCGAGACGCTCACTGCCTCGCCAAGCTTCCCTGGCTGACTAGGTATCGCCATCAACTCACAGACTATCATCCAATTATCAGTCTTTTCTTGCTTAAGAAGTTTTCGCACGGCATACATTTACTCTGACGAGGTTTGTAAACGTAACCAGCCGCCGTCAACTGGAAACCATGCAAGTCCTCCCGAAAAGGTGCCGTGTTCTGGCTTGCGCAATGGTTCAGCATCATTTCCATCGCAGCCCTCATTGTAAGGATAGCGTGACTGCGGGTCCTGTTGATCCTTTTCGATTTCTTTCTCTCTAATGCGAAATTTTGTTCTTGTGAAGTGTTTGCTAGTTTCACAGTTCCTTCCCTGACAGCAAGAGTAAGCGTAACGTCGCAACCCGTAATTCATGGGCAATACAACATTGACATCTCGAAAATTGTTAGTTACTCTAGTGGTTATGCAACACGCCTGAGACATTCTCTTTCCGTAAAACCTTTATCCACAAGAACCAACTGCTACAAATATTCCTATTTTCCGAGAACCATTACCGAATGGAACAACCTTGCTGGTCATATAGTCGAAGAGAATAATTTGTCCCATTTTGAGGAGATGCTGCAACAAGTGAAGAAATTTTGAATGTTCGGTTGATGAGTAATTTGTTTAGATTTACTGAATTATATGCTTGGCTCTATGACTGCAGTATATATATTCTGAGGTTGTGAATTTGATACAGTACAGTGTGATGTACTAATTTCGTTGCTGTGACGCCTTGTCTGCTGTATTTCCTTTTCATTGTCCTTGGGTATTACACAAATCATGTACCCACCTGCGATGGTCTTGTAGTTCAAGACCGCAGTATTTATAAATAAATAAAATAAATACACCTGCAAATATTTACCCCAAAAGACAAAGCTACACCGATATGAACGTGACTACAGAGAAATGCCTTGTTCCTTTTGCCTAAGCGAAGAAGATGTATGTGTTGCATTCATGTTGCTTTCATTTATTTATTTGTTCTGGTTGATTTGTGTTTTTTTTTCAGCTCAATTTTCGCAAACAATTTTCTACATACGCTTTTGTCTCACGCTGTGGCGACTAAACGCCACGCCGTTAGTTTTTTTTCTTTTGTGGCTTTGTTACTCTACATTGCAGCCGCTTCACTAAACAAGACCATTTCTGCGTTAACTGCGTGTACAGAAACTACCCTCGCTAAGAAACACGCCAGGATAAACTATACTCTGTCTCACAAGATGTTTGCAGCACTACGAAAGGTACAGCTCTCTCGTCCAATCAGGATGGCGCGCACTACATTAGTGTGTTCCTACGCGCCTGTGGCTCGATCCACCTGATGTCCAGGTGGCTTCTTGCTACCTCTAGCAGGTGGCGCGTGATGTCTTTTTATTCTTTTTTTGGTTTGTTTTTGGTCAGGCGGACGCCCGTTCCAAAGGGACTAGCCCCACTGTTTTTTTTTTGTCGCAACCTGTTCTCATCAGTTCCTCTGTTGTCGCGTCGCAGTAAATATCAGTAATCGTGTCATGTGCATATAAATTTATTTACTCCAGCGTGCCGAGGCAGCCGAGTGTCGATGGTGGCGAAATGCAAAACAAGCCCATGTGCTGCGCGAGAGGCAACGCACGTTAAACGGGCTCGATCATCTCATCGTCCTCATAACAACTGAAACATAAGTTTTGAGTGCATAAGGGCATTACCTATTTCACTGAAAAAAAAAAAAGATCTTTCTCGCAAGGAAATTATTTTCACCGGAAAAAAGCGACAGTAGGGCTTTGAAATAAGCGCTAAAAAAAAAGCCCGCCGATTTTTCAACAAATTAAAACCGGAAAATTCAAGCCTTAGTTACAGGGAAGTGCACAGAATTACGCAAAAAGCACTTTTCAATCGAAACATGAATAACCGTGTTGGCATTGCGTAATAATGGTGTACAAAAGTCACTTATAAAGCAGGTAAATATACGTACGGGGCATGCACAGTGTGGGACCACATGACAACGACTGTATCTCACTGCTGTATTTTCTGGCTGCAGGCTGACGATCTACGGAAAGCAATGCAAACCGAGTGGGGCGTCTGAGAACCAGAGTACTCACCTGAACTCGCTCAGTTCTAGAGGCTGTCCGGTAGTATGAGCGCTGTGAGTTACGAAAAGGAACCCATGACTCACTACTAAACGTCGGAGGCTGCGCCTAGGTTCACCAAAATGAATTTGAGGGCAGGCACAACCGTGTAGTCAGCGGCAGCTTGTAACAGAGCGTTCGAGCAGTGCTCAGAAGCCTATTGAAAGCGATATAATGCGTCTGACGCGAGTAATCATATTTCGTCCATACTTAGTCGGTAATCGATGGAGGCGAGCCACACTGCATGAGTGTGGAGGTCATACATAATAGGGTTCCTCTGCTAAAGTTTCAAATGAACCCGCCTCTTGCGGGCAGCGTCCCGACGATGAAGTAGACAAAAAAGAGCACAGCGTCCTCAAGACATTAATTAAAACCCGCCGCGGTAGCTTAGTGCTTAGCGCGCTCGTCTATTGAGCCGGAGAACTCGGGTTCGAATCCGACCGCGGCGACCGCGTTTCGATGGAGGCGAAACGCAAAAGGTGCCCGTGTGCTGTGCCATGTTAGTGCACGATAAAGATCCCCTGGTGGTGGAAATTATTCCTCAGACCTCCCCTACAGCAGCTCTTTGTCTCTGTCTTCCCTCACTCCCACCTTCCTCCCTTCCCTTACGGCGCGGTTCAGGTGTTCACCGAGATATGTGAGACAGACACTGTGCCATTTACTTTCCTCAAAAATCAAAAACCAAATTCATAATATGGGCATGTCAGTGCACGTTAAAGATCCCCAGGTGGTCGAAATTATCCGGAGACCTCCACTACGGCACCTCTTTCTCTCTTTCATCTTTCTCTCCCACCTTCCTCCCTTCCCTTACGGCGCGGTTCAGGTGTCCGCCGAGATATGTGAGACAGTTACTGCGCCATTTCCTTTCCTCAAAAACCAATTTACATTTACACCTGTCACCTCGAGTTCTTTAACCTGCACTGGCATCGCACAGTACACGGGCCTGTAGTAAATTAATGTTTTTTGAGGAATGGAAATGGCAAAACAGCCGAGTTATCGAAGATGTTACGCTTCCTGAAGGTATGTGTGGTGTTTTCTCGCGTGTAAATGTATCGCATCTTTTTCATCCTCTGTGTTCATATCATTACGATATGATTTTGTATTAGGGCGATCAACCGGGAGCTCGGTAGCTGTGCCATGTCGCAGCCTCCTCATCCACTGGTTTTCGCTACGCAGGTGCTCGCGCCTGCCTTTGCCTACATCTTCCCAGTCATCTTCGACACTTCGTGGCTTGTTCTACCAGACCCAGAGCAGCCGTTCTGCGCCGGGTACAACGGACCATTCGGTTTGAACAGCGCAGATGCGTCGGTGAAAAGAGCACTCCCTTCCTGGACCCTCGACATCGGGTGGCAAGCGCAACCGCCAGCGACAACATCGACCCTGTCAACATATAAAGAGCACCGCCTTCCGCCCGCGCTCTGTGGGCTCGGTAGCTGTGCCATGTCGCAGCCTCCTCATCCACTGGTTTTCGCTACGCAGGTTAGTCCATCATACTGCCTTTTTTCTAAAAAGTGTAGTGACCGTTGCCTGGTACAGCTGCCGAGCCTGCAGTGTTGCATTTCTATTGCTGGTGAATGCTTTTCTGTTGTAAAATCTCTTCTTCTTTTTTCCGGAGATGTTGAGATGAACCCTGGTCCGGACAAACTTGATAGTGTTCTTGCTGAACTCAAGAAGTTGTCAGCCGGTCAAGGCCAAATAATCGCGGATGTACAGGACCTTAGAGGTCAGATGCGTTCTGTCGACCAAACCATTTCCGACCTGAGCAAACGCCTAGCAGACCTGGAAAGCCTCTTTCAGGACATTGCTACCCTAAAATCTGATCTAGAATCCGTCAATCCCATTGCCGCCGGGACGGCAGCTCTTGTTACTAACCTTGAGGCCCGAATAGACGACACAGAAAACAGATCACGCCGCAACAACCTGATATTCTATGGCCTTCCAGATTCCAATCCGCGCGAATCATTCATTGAATCTGAAGAAATAATAATTAAGCACTGTCAGGATAAGTTAAAGTTAACCTTAGAGCCCAGTCAGATAGAGCGTGCCCATCGCTTGGGACGCCATAACGAGGACCGCCAACGGCCAATTATAGCAAAATTCGTCTCCTTCAAAACCAAAGAAACTATACTTTCCAAAGGTCCTATGCTGAAGGACACGAACTATAGCATTGGAGAAGATTTTACCCGCTCTGTCCAAAAAGCCCGCAAACATCTTGTCGCATTTGCAAGAGCAGAAACCGGACCGTTTTCTTTGCGGTACAAGACCCTATTTCTCGGCAAAAAACGCTACACTTTTGATGCTGCCACCGAAATGGTGAAAGAAATAGCATAGCGCTCACCGCACAGTCGTCACTTATCTAATCCTCGCCATACCTCCCCTCGACAGGATATTTCTTTTTCGGTTATCTATACTAATATACGCAGTCTGCTTTCAAAGCGCGATAGTGTATCCAGCCTTGTATCTTCAACAGAATCTAACCTGCTTGTGTTGACAGAGACTTGGCTGACCGATAATGTGGGCGACACTGAAGTTCTGTGCAACTTACCTAATTTTAACCTTTTCCGTGCCGATCGCAAAGGCCCCCAAGGAGGAGGCGTCCTTATCGCTACCAGCAGTCAACTACAGTGTTCCCACATTAACATCCAATCTGACCTCGAAATATTATGGCTGCTTTGTCGCGCCACGCCAGTGTCTATACTAATTGGTGTTTGCTATAGGCCCCCCCACAATAACCCCGAATTCCCTCAAAAGCTGCACAACGTTCTGAACCAACTTACAACAAAACACCCTAATGCACACGTGCTCCTTTTTGGAGACTTTAACTATCCTGACATAGATTGGAATAACCCTTATCAGCCTATCTTTAGACAGCATGAATCGCAGGAGTTTGTGGATGTGTGCTTAAATTTTAATCTTGCCCAATTAGTAACCCAGCCTACACGCATCGCCGGAGACACCGCAAACATTCTTGACCTTATACTATCTAGCCACCCCGAATGCCTCAACTCCATTACTTATCTCCGGGAAATTAGTGATCACAAAGTCATACATGCGTCATTTACCTTCACTCCAACAATAAAAGAAACTTCCAAAAAAACAATCACCCTTTATAACAAAGGTAACTATGAGGCTATAAACGGGGCGTTGGAAGGGTATTTCCCATTTTTTCAGCACTCTTTCCCGGAACAAACCATCCACGAAAATTGGTCGATGTTTATTCATAAAATTAACGAACTTACTAACAAATATGTTCCCAAATGCAGCTTCCGTGCAACCAAACAGAAACCATGGTTTACCAAGGCTCTAGGAAGACTAGAAAACAAAAAGAAACGCTTGTTCCGCAGTGCTAAACAGACTGGAAATGACTACGCATGGGAAAAATATTACGCTGCCGAAAAGACATACCTGGTCACAGTAAAAAACGCTAAACGCTCATTTTATCATACTGACCTACCCAACATACTTAAAGATAACCCGACTAAATTCTGGCAGCTTTTAAATCCGCAATCTATACGCACTATTACCTTAACTGATGATTCCGGGCGTGCTTTTTCCGATGTCGAGTGTGCTAACATATTTAATTCTGCTTTCGCATCTGTATTCACTCACGAACAGGAACCGCCCCCCCCTCAAGATAGCAAATGACCAAAGAAGTTTAATGCCAGCCGTTACTTTCTCTGAGGCCGGCATATCATGTCTCATAGATAAACTAAAACTGTCATCATCTGCCGGCTTTGACGAAATCAACACCAAGGTACTAAAAAACGTTAACCATACTTCTGCCAAATTTTTATGCCTGCTGTTCTCACAGTCTCTTTCTACAGGTGTTATACCCCATGACTGGAAAGTGGGGAAGGTCGTTCCGGTTCACAAGTCGGGTAACAAAGATTCACCACTTAATTACCGACCCATATCACTCACCAGCATACCATGTAAACTCATGGAACACGTCATTTATTCTTTAACAATGCACTTTCTGGATTCAAATAATTTTTTTCACTCATCGCAGCACGGATTTCGCAAAGGATACTCATGTGAAAGTCAACTAGCACTTTTCGTTCATGACTTGCATGCCAACCTTGATGCTAACCTCCAAACTGACGCAATTTTTCTCGACTTCGCTAAAGCATTTGACAAGGTACCTCATAACCACTTATTTCTGAAACTCTCTCGCCTAAACTTGCATCCCGACATACTAGCATGGATAAAAGAATTCTTAACTCACC
>NC_143019.1:59688057-59788803 GCF_055824585.1 Amblyomma mixtum
CACACCCCGCCTTGCGCCCTTGGATGCTGACAA
The DNA here is from genome assembly GCF_055824585.1 of Amblyomma mixtum. Lineage (NCBI taxonomy): Eukaryota > Metazoa > Arthropoda > Arachnida > Ixodida > Ixodidae > Amblyomma > Amblyomma mixtum. Next base: position 59,688,091 of record NC_143019.1, read on the forward strand.
ACAACGCTCGGCGTGCTTCGCCTTCGGTACCGTTTTTTTCTCCTACAAAGCAAGCATTTATGCATTGGAAACGTAACGCTACCGTAGATGACGTCATCACGTTCCCCATAATTGGCGCTGTGCGCTGCGGAGAAGCTTTTAATCGGCGAATGCGTCACTACTTCAAATGACAGCCCGAAAGAATTTTTCATGTTTTGCATTCAAGTTTCATTCATCCGATCGTTTTAAGCTCCTCGACGACGAGATTCGAACCCACTGCCTTCCACGTAAGAGGCGGCTGCCCTCTACAGCTGTCAACCTTTCACTTATTCTCGGAAATATCACCGATCCTCGCGGCATCCCGCCAAAACAAGATTTGCTTCGGGTATAGCGCATATATCTGAGAAGTCCACCAGCTATATAAGATAGACAACTTTCCTGATGCATACATCACGCAGCTTTCTCAAAACAAGACCAAGATGCTAGTTCGTTAATGCACGTACAGTCCTTCTGAAAAATATAGAGCGGTTTGCTTCTAAGTCGTATAGCGGGCATCTCCAGCACATTTAACAGTCCTAAGCTTGGAAGGGTTGAGGACTTAAGTTCCTTCGGCCTTCATGAGATTAGGGTCCCTGAGTATGCGAGAGGTGCCGCGCTGAAGGGCTCAGAAGCAGACCCCTTGGTCTGTGTACTTTTGACAAGGACTGTACGCGGCCGTTCCGCCTGAGAGAGAGAGAGAGAGAGACTATTTAATGAAATACAGAGAATTTAACCGGCGTTCAAAAATCGCTGGCATGCTACTCTGCGTAAGGAGGGGAATTTGGGAGATAAAGACAGAAGGAGAGCGGTGTGGAAGAGGTAATAAAAAAACGAAGATAAAATGCGTTCCGCCTGTTTCGTTTTTGTGAGCCCGGCATGCTGGCATCCGCGATGATTTCACCGTGTGTCGTCTTTACATCAATTATGATGTCATGTTCGACACTCCTAAGTGTGTCAGATGCAACAGTTTTAAACGCCCTCTCCCCACACGTTCAGCCCCATTAGTCATGCGACAGAGAATCATCTGCGGAAAGCTGCACTGCAGTTTGGGAAAGCCGGCTTACAGAGACCTTTGACACCGTGTACTATAGGCAGCCACGCTTTAGCGTCCCAGTTTGGTAACAGTTTAAATTTATATATTTAATTCTCCTTGCCTTGATTCTATTTCACATTACTAATATGGTTATTTGAACAAACTAGCGCTTCAGACCTACCGTTCACTCTAGTTCATCGCTGCAACTGCTAGAGTTACGTCAACTACACATCAACTTGGCCTGGACGCAGCACCACTGGTAGTATCCCTTTTGGGCACCTCTTTCAACTCACTGTTGCTGGTTTGCCTCTCGTTCGCCTTCACAAGTGAACTTATCCTGCACACTAGCAACCGATCTAGACAGCCGCACAAATACGCAATGCCACGCAGTTTGAGAAAAACAAAGAGACGACCTGACTTGTTCCGGGCGACGTGACTGCGAACAGACATACCATCGGAAAGGTGAACGCACTCTCTTGAACCCTGGTTCGCGTTTGCAACACATGACTACGACAGTTCCTCCCACACCCTATTTCGCGAGTTTCCGGAGCATACACTGCGCAGACGCTTGACCTGACTGCAGAAAACACTCTGCTGCGCGTACTGCCACACGGGACACGTACAACACACCTGCCAGCTCTGGACGGCCTGACAGATACGCATGGTCGGTCTGTCAGTGCGTGGTGAGTCTGGGCATCCCTCCTCCAATACAAAGCCTCCTCCGCAGCGAGCGCTAAAGTGTATTTACGGACACCCGTAAAGTGTGCGTCATTGCGTTGTTGCCTCCTCAAACGAGCACCGGCGCCCTTAAAATAAAATTGAGGTCACGTGCCGTTCCGGATGTATAGCTTCGACGCGACGCGCCCTCCTCGAACGTGTCTCTCAACGGCTTTCGCTGCCGCGTCCCGGAATCGGCTGAACTCGTGCACCAACGCCCCTTTGCTTTCTTCCGAGGCCTGGCAAACGTGCTTCGGTCCACGGTCATGCCTGAGGGACCCGCCCCCTCAAGTTCGCCGCGATGACGCAAGGGGCGCAACGAGAGCGCATACGCGTGGTTCGTGCTAAGACGCGGCCGACCGACAAACGCTTTGAAAGATAGAATGCTGAGACGGGGACGGGACGGCAGGCAGCTCGGTCAGGGGTCGGTTGTTTATTTACAATCGAAGAGCGAAGAAGAGAACGAAGCCTGGGAAAGGAAAGAAGGAAGGGAGACAGAAAATAAAGGCAGCGCTAAATAAACTGCGAAGCGCGAAGCTCTGACGCTTCGCACTGCCGCGTCTCTTCGGCGGTTGAAGGCGGCCGGACCTCGCTGCCCATTTCTATCGCACTTTTAACGCCACTGCGTTAAGTGTACCGTTCAGCTGAGAACTCAGCGTCGTAGTTGGCTTGTCAAGAAAATTCGGATTGGTCGAGAGGGTTGTGACGTCACACGTCAAGCTGCGGAATTGAGAAGTGATCGAAACAATAACTTAACTTGTGATTACAAGCAGAGTGCTTACCACACTCACAAAGCTCAAGTTTGCTTGGCAGTTTAGGTATCGTAAACATAACGATATATAATCTTTTAAATTCTGAACCAAATGTGATGTTAGGAGTCCATGATTGCTTTGACAGGTTTAATAAGATTCCTCAGACGTGACACATACTGTTATCTCTGAGATCTGGCAATCCGAACCACTTTTGCCTTTCGAGTGGTTGAATGACCTTTAAGACTGAGCTCCATGTACGCGAAAAAGTAAGCGACGCGACGAGGCGGCGCGGCGATGACGGCTGGCTGTCGCTCCTTCGCCCACCGGCCAAGCTCCATGCATAGCGACAACGCGAATGCGAAACGGAGACGACGATCAGTGTTGCTGGCATAATACACCGCAAAGCTGTTTGCGTTTATAACAAGAGTCACATTATTTGCAAGGATTACAATTTTGGGCAGAAAAATGTCAAATAAAACGTGTTTACAGCTTTGTAATTGTATGTCATTGCATGTCATTTTATCTTATTGTCACGGGCGCCGCCATGTTGCCTGAACGTGGGGCGCACACCTGTTTGAACCTCGCGCGCTTTCTGACCTCAAACGACGCATACTCGCTAAGCCTAGCAGCACAGTAAACACAAGCAATCTGAAAATCTGGGGCGTTTTATCGCTAAAGTTTTGTGGTTGAGGAAAGTTCAGACAAAGCGAAAGCTTCGTGCGCATTTAGTTTGCCGTGAACGTGGGGCACAGCGTAGCGACAACGATGAATCGGTGGCGAAGCAAGATTCCCGGCCAGAGCCAGCGCCATCTTTGCCAGAGCCGGCAGGAGGCTCGGTAGTGACGTACGCTGCCAGATTAGCTGCTATTGGCTAATCGCGTTGGCAACTTCCGGGCGACGAGCGAAATTTTCTGTGAGTGCAGATCCGAGCGACACGACAAGCGACACGGGTATTTCGCTTCGCGCGACGGTGTCGCTCGTCGCTTGCCGCTGTCGCGTTCGCGTTCGCGTGAGTTTTCGCGTACATGGAGTTCAGCCTTTAAGCTGCTGGAACGAGCGAACTTGTCGAACAGGGGGGGGGGGGGGGGGGGGGTACAGTAAAACAGAGATGCAGTGAAGGGCACAGGTGTTGCATGAAAGTACGAGAGTCGACAGCTGATTCTCTGGGCAGCTCGTAGCCTGGTTGTCCACGTTTGTAAGCACTGACGACTCTGTCCTCACTCACTGCGGACGGTTCGACATTTTCGGCCCACTAGTCGCTTATGCAGCCTCAAAGCAAAGGTCTCCAGAAACGCTTGAGCTACAACTGAAGCACAATGGTATATCAGCTAATCGCTGGTGGCTCGAGACCACACTTAAGGAGGCGAAAGTCGTACTCGCGTGCTCTGTGACATGCTAAGTCAAATTAGGTGGGCGTTGGCAGACATGGCGTGCGCCTAAATTATTTTTCAAGCTTCCTGGTCACTTTTGTAACCGAGAGTGGCATCGGGGACAAAAATCTCCAGGGCGCGCAAAAAGCAAACTATAGCCACACATGTGCCACTTCTTCCCAACTACCACTTCATTTAACTGCCAAGAACACGTAAGCCCAACTTTAACCTCCAGAAGTGTGACTTCATGCCACCAGCTAATAAGAGAGCCATTCGCTTCAGTTGCGCCGCTCGCTCATGCGCGAGTCTTTTGTGCCGCATAACACATACATTAGTTGGTTCACCGGTCCTATCCTCGCCGCTGGCCTGTGGCTTCTGCGTACGTCGGGATACGGCGAAGTTAACATCCCGAGCCATCTTCTCCGTATGTTCCATGTAGAATACCACATTAATTTCACGGAAACTGTCCCATGCCACGGAAACGTACTGCGAGGTCCCAGCCTAAAGGCTCCCTTCCCGCTGCTCGAATATAAACACAAACCGAATACGGAAGCATTCGGTGCATGGTGTTAATCGCCCTCTAGTGCGACAGTTATGCCCAGCGGCGAGCTTTGGTTCATTTCGACAGATTTGAAAATAAACATCAATGAAACAGGCACGTTTGCCTCACGGAGAAGGAGGAAGCCTACAAAGGCATAGAGAAAGGAATTTCGTATAAAGCGGACACTCGGCAAAAACTGGGCGCAGGAAATGCGTCGAGGCTTAGTTCATCCGCCCTCTGTTTAGTGGCGCCGCCAGCGTAGGCGCACTTCTCGGCAGTGATGCCAACCCTAGGGTCTTATTCATATATCTATGGTTCTTCGTAGTCGTCTAGAAGTCTAGCGTCTTTTTACAGAAATCTACAGATTTTTTTCTTTTCTGTAACTTTGTGCCACTGTGCAACCTAATGAAAGATGCAGAATGCAAAATCACGTGTGTCCAAGAAAAAAAAAAGGAAGAAATCGCTCAGTGCTGACCTCCGCGTTCCTTTTTCGAAGCAACTCAGGGGACTGGGAGAGGTTACTTCCGATATATGCATTAGCTTATCGTCACTGCCACCACGGCTGCTAAGGCGCCGAAGGAAATGCGAGATATTGTACCCTTTGCTACTCAAATCTAGTACAGCGCCCATTGCATACTTTCTCCCTGTCAATACTTCCTTGCGTGCTGCAGGCATCACCAAGCAAGTGGCAACTCCTGCAACAACAGATTCATTAGGAAGATCCCCACTAAAAGAATAGCTATCGGCGAGTAAGAGAGTACCTTGCTTTAATTCTCCACTGCAAAGTGCATGACACAGGTTACAAAGGAGTGCAATTTGAGATTTATCGCAATTTCGGAAGTATTATGCCGCGAGAAAAGCTTTGTGAATCTGGGTCCCGCCACAAGCTGACATATACATATTCACGCCTCCAGTAAGTGTAAAAATACGTCAAAGAAGCATAAATTCGCCAAGCTGCCTCTCTCGGGGAGCACAATCTGGTGTTTCATGATATGTGGAACTTAGTTAACGTTGCTGGATCCATTACTAATTAAGTTTTCAAAGTTGGGGATTTTATTTACAATCCAAGGATCTTTAGGTGGCCATTCTAGGGATTTCACGTCTAATTAAGCTGGCATCACTGGCGACGGGGCAGACGAGAGCAGAACGAAGTTCGGAGACGGTCGTCCGCGCGAGCGAGCTTGCGGAGTCTTTCGTTAGTGCGCGCAGGCTGCGTGTTTCAGTGCGAAAAGCACTACTTCACTAGCAAAGCTGAAAAACCCGAGGTATGTGTGAAGCCTCAACCTTTGACAGAGCCCCAGGGGCGGAGGCCTTGCACAGCAGCTCCGACCACGCGCGGAAACGGCTGCCCTGTCCCCCCTCCCCCTCCCCACTCTTCGCATGCGGTTGCCTTTGGGGTGGTGCTTCAAGTGCTTTCGGACGAACTACTCAGTTTAACTACGTCAAAACCCTACCAAGTTTTTGTGTCTGTGTTGGTCTTCGACGCGGAACTCCTACGCTTTCTGGCAAGGGCAAGGTGAGAAATGCTTTTTCTGACCAACTACTATGCATTTAAAGCAGTTTAGGTTGACCACGCCGTCCGGTGTCATGAATTGCGCAGTTCGTGATGGGACGTGCACGCTTTGTGGACTGCCGGCTGCTGCGGCGCGGTTCGTGGCACTCCTGCGGTTTCTGACGGTGGCAAAGTGAGATATGTTTTTGTTTTTGCCAAACTGCGTTGCATTTCAAGCATTTCAGCTAAGCACGCCGGCCTAGCCGGCCGGAGCCACGAACTGCGCAGTTATCTAGGGCCCGCCGGCAGCTGTGACGAAGCGGTTTCGCACTGACCCTTAAACGGGGACGTGACGTTTTTTGTGGCTAGGTAAAAAAAAATTGTCAAACTATACCCCGCATTGCCAGCAATTTAGACGCGGCAAGCCGGCCCTGCAGGTCGGTGTCAGAAACTGCGCAGTTAGCGAAGGCGCGACATGGCGCCGCGCCTGCTGTTTAAACGCGGGTAGTTTTGCTTTGACCCTTACGGGGATGTGCTGGTGTTTATGGCTCCTATAATGAGTAAATTGTTTCAGTTTATTTGACGGTGGGGCAAAATATGCTCAACTTGAAGAAAAAAAATGGCAGTGGTTTAGCTCTGGTTAAACCTGGAGGACTGCGAAAAAAACGAGGAGAGAGAGAGAGAGGCGATGGAGAGCGCGCGGCAGCGGCGGCGCGCTAGCTGTGCGCCGTGTGACGTCACTGCTCCTCGCGCATGCGCAGTATGGCCTTTCGTCAGCTCCGCGAAATGGCTCGGCGACACGCGTAGTGTTGCTTTCGCCACAAAAAATGAACCACCGTGTCGAGGGCAAGCGTTCTGTGACAGCTCGGAGTTCGCTTTTCAAGATGGCCGATTCAAAATAGTCCCCCGCTTTTGAAGATGGCCCCTGCCGATTCTCACTCGGAGGGAGAGAAGCGAGTCTCGAACTCGACTCGCCCGTGTGAACACTTCAAGTCACTCGGCGCCCGTCGCGAGTCGGCGAGAGCGAGTCGCATCGCATTCTCGACTCGTCAGTAGCAGCGTTTGCACGAATAGGACAGAAGTCGACTCCAGTCCTCTTTTTGAGGAAAAGAGCAGGTTTTGAAAAGAAAAGGCGTGACTCGTCCTCTACTCCCTTCCTTGACGTTGCACTTTCCCTCAAAAAATGAGCTGGAGTAGACATCTGTCGCATTGGTATAACCACGGCTGATGTGAACCCGCCTTAAATCTCCCCTCCAATTTTGTCGAACAAAAACGCGTTGTTGGCTATCCATCTAGCTTTTAGGGGGCAGAGAATAGCGTCGGGCAATGGAGGAATGCTCGGAAATCATAGGGATATCGGAGTGCCCGCCCTCTATGAGTGGCCTCGTAAGGCATCCAGCATGTCTTAGCTTGAAACAAGCTGAGGGTGCGCTGGCACAAGTTTGGCGCCCCTATCCCGGCCCTTCACTGAGCACTGCATTCGCCGTGTAAACGCATGTGTGCGTGCGTGTGTGCCTGTCGTGGTCGTACAAAGGAAGAGAAGTAAAGTGCGCGGGCGTGTCTACTGGCACCAATATTGTTCCTATCACTGCATAGCGCGTATAAGAAAGAGTTTAAATAATCAAGAGGTGAGGGAAAGAGAACAGGAACGCACTGCAACTTTCTTCACAGAAGCGAAGACGTTGGATGTGGCTAAAGCAAGATAACCCACTGCCCCCCCCCTCCCCCTGTTGGCCCCGTATTGGGGTCATCAGAAAGCTAGCTCACTCGAGACTCATCCGGCGAGGCAGGCTGTGCACCTTCAGTTTTGTCTTTAGCTTCAGAAGCACGGTCCTTATCGCTGGCTGCTTTGAATTGACACCATGAACGCTCCACGTCCACCGATGGCTTCTATGAACGTCGCGCACACCGCGAAAGCCGTCCCGAAGTCTTTGTCGGAATTATTCCAACGCAGTCGTATGCTCACCTGTTGGTCTTGGGAGTGCATGATGCATCGGCGCCGCTCCGCTTGCAGCTTTCTGAACAGCAGCCGCTTCTTCGCTTCACCCTTGCCATGAGCCATTTTCCCGGTGTAGCTATTCCGACACGCCCCCAACACTGCCACGTCGTGGATCGTACCAGTCTGAACGTGAACGTCGCGGAAATAATCGACCCGTTAGAGCCTCATTCATATATCGCTGCGCTCAGAAATATCGTGTTTAGAACGACGCGTCCGGTGGCCAGTTTCGGCCCATCAGACGGCTCACCGTGAGTGATACGGTATGCTCGTTATCGTTTATTCCATCTGCAATGTTTCCATGGTCAGAAAAGGCCACCAACGCCTGCTCCGCTCGAGTTGATCTGGCAGCCGCGCTCAACGCCGGCCAAGATTTGTAGCAATGTTCTGATTCCCACCCATCCATCCCTTTTGTTTTTCTTTATTGCCTGTTTTGACACGTAATAAATCAAAATAAAACTAAACAGTGCGTAAAACACGCTGAAAAGTATTTAATTAAGGGCTGAAAAAATATAGCCCTGCTTGAGCTGGCAAGCAGGAGATATTTTATTCCTTAACTGCGTGAGTGGTTTGATTCTATGTAGCCGCTGGGTTACATGAGCCTCTGCACCGCAACCAATCGGCACTTCCCGACATGAGGAAATACTTCTGGGCCGGCCGGGCATCAGTGTCTACTTGGGCCGCCGCGGTGGCTCATTGGTTATGGCGCTCGGCTGCTGACCCGAAAGGCGCGGGTTCGATCCTGGCCGCGGCGGTCGAATTTCGATGGAGGCGAAATTCTAGAGGCCCGTGTACTGTGCGATGTCAGTGCACGTTGAAGGACCCCAGGTGGTCGAAATTTCCGGAGCCCATCACTACGGCGTCCTTCATGGCCTGAGTCTGTTTGGGACATTAAACCACGGTAAACCTAAACTAGGTGTGGCGTAATGCAAGTCATGCACACGCGCCTAACCGGACAGAAGCCGCCCCCATTTCTGTTATCTAACCGCTTGGCTATATAACCGCTCGCCTTCTTGAATAAAGTGTCATTCATGCACCATGCTTCGTCGTGTCCACACTAGGGCGTAGAATCAAGACGTGAAGCGTCGCGCTGAGCTCCCGGCCCGTCTCATTCTTCCATCAACTTTCGTCGTGCTCTCTTTAAAGCCGCTACACTTGACTCTGTTTCTTCTTCCTCGCCAGTCTCCTGACACTGCATCTGTAGCTACTTTCAACGGGAATGTGCGGGAGCCATTTTTTTAATGGCGGGGTTAATTTTCATAAATGTTAATAAACGTGGTTGAACGCCGTTGTCGACGTCGGATAGGATAGAATAGGATAAACTTTATTCGCTCTATTTTACAAGTTATTACGGTCGACAGAGGTCGGCGCCCCTATTCCAGGGCACCGCTGAGCTTGGCTGTTCGCTGGGCATGGATGACCAGTTCTCTCTGGAGAACCGGGTTGCCGCTGGAGAGCAAACTCTCCCCCTGTTCCGCACTCGGATTTTGTATTCTATGGAAAGCCTCGTTTCTTTTGCATTCCAACGTGATATGACATCGGAACCATCTGCTGCAGGGACATGGACTTGTGGGGGCCCTCCACCGACTGTACGCTTGCCCGCCAATAAGTTTCTTCGGGGCCTGAGAGTCGAGCGCCGGGCTTGGGCCGTTTTCGCTGCTGGTTCCTCGACATTGGAGGCTGCCGCCTTGTCCCTTCGTTGCCGGTATGGGCATGCGGACGCTTGGCTACCCTTCTCCTTTCTTTCTGTCACAACCCTCTGTCTTCCCCCTCCCCGACCTCTTAATTTCCACTGGCTGCAGCTAAGGTGCTTCAACCTTCGTTAGCAGAGGCCGCGGACAGCAAAATCTTTTCCTTCCGTTTTTACACGACAGCGTATATCGGACGAAAAGCTGTCGGTTCGTTAAGATTCAGCGTTTCGTGCAGCATAAATTGACAAGTTAAGTTGGAACCTAGCTCACGGCACGGGTTCGAACTGGCGACCTATAATCGGAAGCTGCCTAAAAAAAAATGCATCACGTGCGGTTCGGTTGTCCACCAAGACAAGCGAGACTGTTACTGCGTCATTTCTTTTCCTCAAAAAATAAAAAACAATTTTAGATTTGTCCGACGGGCAAGGCGTCACGCCGAAGGAAAAATGGTGTTCCGTGGACTCCCTGGCAGCGCTGCAAGACGCTGTTGCGTTCCACTCTTAGAGGCAAAGCTTAAGCGTCCTCCAGAATTTTTTTTTGTTTTGAATTAACCACTCATAAAAAATTATATGTCCCCTCTTCTGTCGCAGGAGAGAGTACCATTCCGTAGCCGCTGCGTAGGTAGAGTCGAAAGCTTTACGAAATAGAGCACGCAAGCGCGTGGCAGACTGACTCACACGCAAGCGCGTGGCAGACTGCCTCTAACCCAATCTGTCGCGATACCCGGCAGCCCCTCTCAGAAATAAATTGGAAACAGAGGTGCGGGTTAGACGCCAAAACCACCCCCACCATCTTCTCAAAAGCGACCGCAGCGCTAGGGTTCGAGGCTATCTGCCACGCGCTCCCGTGTTCCCCTTCATAAAACGTTGGACTGTACAGACACACTCCCTGTAGGCATGGCCGCAACGCCTGCATTTCGGGCACCGGGGTACAGCCTTTGTCAAAAATTTAGAGCCCAGGGGGTTTGCTTCTAAGCACTATTGTGGCGCTCTTGTAGCACTAATGGAAGTCCTACGCGTCGGAGGGAGCAGGACCAAAAATCTTCTTACCTTCAGAAGATTTGGGACGCTGAGGGCGCATTACGAGCAAAGCAATATGGCCCAGAAGCAAACCCCCTGACAAAGGCTGTACCTTGCACTCGCGTGGGGTGTGACCCGTGCCGCAGCAGCGTAAGCACTGCATTGGCTGTTCTGTTGAGGCAGGCCGCAAATCTACATCAAAGGCTTCATTTTGAACGCCACGCTGGTAATTGTAGAACCCTTTTCGGGAGCGACTCGAGCACGCCCACGGTCATCTTTCCGAAATCCGAGTGGATGGCGCGTTAGACCATTCCATGCAGCATCCAGTGCAGAAGTAGCTTTACCTGCTACCCCTCCGAATCTCACCAACACGGAATGAAGCCAAGCACTCCAAGGAGGAGGAAGAGGGTAGGGGCGTCAATATAGTGTTGCATGAGTACAGAATATTTTCTGTGTCTGCCCTCATCCTCCGACATGCGGGACCGTGCGCTCATGATTCTGCGACCGTCCCGCTCACTGATCGGAAGTAGAATGTTATGCCACAGGGCAGGCACGAATGCAGTGTTCTTGAAGAACACACTCAAGCGTTCCTTCGAGTGTCCCCAAGGCAAAAGCAAAAAGGAGGAGGAGCGAGCCTGCCAGGATTCGAACCTGGAATCTTCTGATCCGTAGTCAGACGCGTTATCCGTTGCGCCACAGGCCCTTTTTTTTTCTTTATTGCCGTCTGTGACATGATAACAAAAATGTACAAATGATAAAAACATCAGCCTAATTCGGCTGACGTATCAGGGCTTAAAATCTTCTCAATGCGACCAGTTCATCAAATACAGTAATCCATTCAGGTGGGTCAGCTTGTGCTCGGTACATTTCTCTCAAGCTCGCAACACTTTCAATAAAGTTTTCGCGCACCGAGCGAACGTTAACATCCGCGTGTCGCACTTGCATCCGTGTCCTCCAGAGGCTGTGGAGGCCCAGAAGCATGATTAAATCATACGGTACTCCTGCTTCATTCTGAATTGGCAGGAATCTGATGCCGTAGGGGTCCAGGGGAAAATCTTTTTTGACTGTTCGTTGTAGCACATCCCAATAGAAAACGGGGTCCCAACAGTCCAGAAATACATGTTCTACTGTCTCAGGTTTTTTGCATAAGAGACAGTTTGTGGTCCATGGGACAAAAATCCCCTTTTCGTGCAGCCACGTTTTAACAGGAAGTGTATTCGAGTGCAATTTAAAGAAAAAAGATTTCGTAGATGGGTTCACAGGCATATTTTTAACTCTCTTTAATACATCGTGCCCTGGGCCTCCATGATAAGGTAACCGGTAGATTGGGGTCGGTAACATGGTGTCCACCAGATCCTTATACAGCTTTTGCTTTGACACTTTAGATAAGTACTCAAGGGAAAATCGCACATGGAGCAGCCTAAAAGAGAGTACAACTTCTCGCATGTACCCATTGACAGTGCCACACATATTCGCACAAGATGAGACGACAAATTCAGGAAGAAGTCTCTGCAACCGCACTTGGATAACAGTCATAAGAAAATTATCCCTTTGATTTCGGAGAAAGAAAAAACGCGAAACAACTTGACGCAGAAATAAATGCACAAGGCCGAGGCCTCCTTTTTTCACTGAAAGAAACAAATTGGTACGGCTGGTTCTCTCCCAGTTTGACGACCAAATAAAAACAGCAAACACTCGATGCATCTTTTGAATACTGGCCCGAGATGCGCACAGCACATTCATCAAATACCATATTTTGGATACAAGGAAAAGATTGCAGACGGAGGCTCGCGCAAACATTGATAACTGCCTCCCTTTCCAGCCATCTGCTTTCTCCCTCGCCCTTGACGTATCTTCATTCCAGTGTTCACTTGCATCGCGATAATGCACTAAGGGGACGCCGAGATATTGCGTCGGCAAAGACACAGGCCCGGGTCGTCTGCAGTGTTCTTGAAGAACACACTCAAGCGTTCCTTCGAGTGTCCCCAAGGCAAAAGCAAAAAGGAGGAGGAGCGAGCCTGCCAGGATTCGAACCTGGAATCTTCTGATCCGTAGTCAGACGCGTTATCCGTTGCGCCACAGGCCCGGGACGAGGGCGGTGTTCTTGAAGAACACACTCAAGCGTTCCTTCGAGGGTCCCCAAGGCAAAAGCAAAAAGGAGGAGGAGCGAGCCTGCCAGGATTCGAACCTGGAATCTTCTGATCCGTAGTCAGACGCGTTATCCGTTGCGCCACAGGCCCGGAACAAGGGCAGTGTTCTTGAAGAACACACTCAAGCGTTCCTTCGAGGGTCCCCAAGGCAAAAGCAAAAAGGAGGAGGAGCGAGCCTGCCAGGATTCGAACCTGGAATCTTCTGATCCGTAGTCAGACGCGTTATCCGTTGCGCCACAGGCCCGGAACGAGGGCAGTGTTCTTGAAGAACACACTCAAGCGTTCCTTCGAGGGTCCCCAAGGCAAAAGCAAAAAGGAGGAGGAGGAGCGAGCCTGCCAGGATTCGAACCTGGAATCTTCTGATCCGTAGTCAGACGCGTTATCCGTTGCGCCACAGGCCCGGAACGAGGGCAGTGTTCTTGAAGAACACACTCAAGATTTCCTTCGAGGGTCCCCAAGGCCAAAGCAAAAAGGAGGAGGAGCGAGCCTGCCAGGATTCGAACCTGGAATCTTCTGATCCGTAGTCAGACGCGTTATCCGTTGCGCCACAGGCCCGGAACGAATGCAGTGTTCTTGAAGAACACACTCAAGCGTTCCTTCGAGGGTCCCCAAGGCAAAAGCAAAAAGGAGGAGGAGCGAGCCTGCAAGGATTCGAACCTGGAATCTTCTGATCCGTAGTCAGACGCGTTATCCGTTGCGCCACAGGCCTTTTTTTTTTTTTTTTTTTTTTTTTTCTTTATTGCCGACCAGACAGGAAAATCAAACAAAAACACATTAAAAGGTGCTATCTGAACAAAGACAGCACTCATGGATTAAAACCATTTCAGGGCAACAAGTTCATTCAGTAGAGCATACCATTCGGGTTTGTTGGCATGTTCCTTATACACATCTCTCAGGTAAGCAATACTCTCAACAAAATACTCTCTAGCAGGTCGTACATTTTCATCTGCGTGATGGACACCCATTCGTGTCTTCCATACACCATGCAGTACTAACAACATGAACAAATCGTACGGTGCACCGTCCTTGTTGTCAACTGGCAAAAAACGGATGCCATACGGCGTTATTGGAAGGTCTTTCTTTAACGTCCTTTGCAGGATGTCCCACAGAAAGACCGCATCCCAACAGTCCAAGAACATATGGTCTGCAGTTTCAGGCTTGCGGCATATTATGCAGTTTGTGGACCATGGGACATATATACCCTTCTCCTCCAACCATGGTTTAACGGGCAGTGTACCACTGTGTAAGTGGAAAAAGAAGGTTTTCGCCGATGGTCGCACGGCCATCCTCTTCACCCTTTTAAGAACGTCACCACCCTGACCCTGGCCATTCCGTATGCGGTAAATTGGAACTGGTAACATCAAATCTGAAAGGTCCATATAAAGGCGCCTGCGGTTTACGCCACTGAGGTACTGCATCGAGAAACGCGCTTTCAGTATTTGAAAAGCCCCCACGACTTCACGCAAATACCCCTGCACACCACGACGATTAAATCCGCTCGCACTCACCAGAAATTCAGGTAAAAAATTTTGCAGCCGCACTTGCATCACTGTCCTCAAAAAGGGATCATTTTGGTCACGCAGGTACATGAATCTCGAGACAACTTGCCTTAGGAATAAATGCACAAGGCCCAATCCACCATTCGGCACTGAGCGAAACAAGTTTGTGCGGCTCGTGCGCTCCCAGGTTGATCCCCACACAAACACCGCTAACACTCTGTGCAGCTTCTGAACACACATTCTTGTCATAAACATCGCCTGCAGCACGTACCATACTTTCGCGACAATGAAAAGGTTACACACTGTTGCGCGAGCAAAGATGGAAAAATCCCTGCCACCCCATTTTGTTGTTTTCAAGCGGACATGCTCGGTTTCTTCTTGCCAATACTGTGTCGTATCCTTGTAATGCTGAATTGGCACGCCTAGGTATTTTGTAGGCGTGTCTGACCACTGAACATTTTCAAATAAGGAAGGTGTGTCTTCCCAAACCCCCTGCCAGAAACCCAGGCATTTGTTCCAGTTTATGACACTTCCGGTACATCGGCAGTATGATGTGGCATCGTTCAGGGCCTCTTTGACACTTTCTTTGTCTTCGCAAATAATAGCAATATCATCAGCGTATGCTAGCACCTTCACTTCTGCTGACATTAACTGGAAGCCTCTAACCCTTTCATTGTACAGTACTTTCAAGCAAAACGGCTCCAGATAGATGGCAAATAGCAAGGGGGATAAGGGGCACCCTTGCCTCACAGATGACTGGATTTCGATACTGTCAGTAAGTTCTTTGTTGACTACAATATTCGCGAAGCACCCCTTATATGCCATTCTGACACCATCCGAAATCACCGAGCCCAAGTTTACATAATCCAATATGCTGAAAAGTGTGTCATGATGGACGCGATCGAAAGCTTTTTCCAGATCAACCTGTAACACTGCTGCCCGTCTTGAGAAAACGTCGCAACACTCTAAAATGCTCCTCATAATATGAATGTTAGTAGTTATTGTCCTTCCTTTGATTCCACAAGTCTGATGGGGTCCCACTATATCTTTGATGACAGTTTGCAATCTCCTGGCTAGCACCTTCATATAGATTTTATAATCCACATTCGTTAACGTTATAGGTCTGAAAGACGAAACCGACTGCTGCTTCTCGCGATCATTACTCTTTGGAATTAGGACTATGTGCGCTCGTCGGAAAGACGGTGGCAGCTCTTTCTTTTCGTACGCCTCCATTAAAACGGCGTGAAGCGCCTCTGCCACTTCTTGTCGGAACCGCTTATAGAAAGCCGCACTCAAACCGTCCGGACCAGGCGTCTTGCCCGGACTAAGCTCATCTATGGCTTTTTCAATTTCTTGGACCCTAATTGGCACCTCTAGAATTGATTTTCTTTCATCACCAAGTTTTGGCATGAGTGACAAAAACGAGCTTTCAAAACCCTCTGCCACTTTTTTGCTGCACCCAAGTAATTCTCCGTAGTGTTCAACGAACGCCCTTTTAATCATTTCCTTGTCTCGGGTGAGGGCATTTTCGAATCTTATCTCTTGGATATCATTTTTCGCTGCGTAGCTCTTTTCGTCCGCTAGTGCCCGCTTCGTTGGCATTTCACTAACCCAAAGCTTTTCTGCCCGTGCCCGTATAACTGCTCCCTTGTATTTATCATTGTCTAGCACTTCCAGCTGCCTCCGAACTTCTCTGATTTCTTTACTGCGCAGTCCCGGCTGCGCACATTCTTGACTGAGTAAGAAATCGAGCTGGCATTGTAATTGCTTCTCTGCCTGTTTCATTTTGTGTTGCTTCGCAGTACTGTATTCGATTGCGCTTATCTTGACGCTTTCTTTGAAACACTCCCACGCGTAAACAAAACTATTAGCCCCACTTGTCAGTACTTCTCTTATGCTATCTTGTGTCTTACTAACGAAGGTCTCGTCTTCGAGAAGTTTGGTATTCATCTTCCAAAGATGCCAATTAAAGCGCGAATTCCTTTGTTTTGCACCTAGTGTAAACATAACCAGACTATGGTCACTGAATGATACATGTTTCACCATGTAATGGGTACACATTGGCACAAGGGCGACAGATATGTAAGCCCTATCAAGTCTAGCATGGGAATCGCGCTGGAAATGAGTGTACTTTGGCAGACTAGAATTTGACAGCAGCAAACCTACATCTTCTAACTTTTGCTCTGTGACCATCGTGTTTAAGTAAAAAGCGCTGTAGTCGCGCACAGGTTGTCTCCTTGCCCTATCTTCAGGCATGCAAACACAATTAAAGTCCCCAAGTAAAACACAATTTTGATCGGTACTGACATGGGGAACAAGTTCCTCAAAGAACACTCTACGCTCTTGTTGCTTGTTCGGGGCATATATACAGATTACTCGCCATTTCATTTGAGCAAAGAAAAAATCGCAAACTACAAGACGACCACTTGCGTCTACTTTTACACACTCTACAACAATGCCAATGCTGTTTCGCATCAACAGCAAAACACCCCCAGAAGTTCCAACGGCATGGCTCACACAGATATCATATCTGGATCGAAAAGTTAACAACATGCGGTCAGTTTGCTCTTCAGATTCTACTTTTGTCTCTTGGATAGCTGCAATGTCGATGTCATTTTCTAGAAGAAGACGGTTAAGTTGATACTGCCGCCGCTTTGCGGCTAGCCCTCTCACGTTAAGCGTGGCTATACGTAATGCTGCATCTTTTTTCCCCTCCATCTTTTCTTTTCAAAGCAAATTGTACCGCCCATTGTTTACTTTGGGAACAAGGAGGCTACGCACAGAAACGTCGCTGGACTCACAACAGTCTATGGTTGCGCTGGCTAGGCAACTTGCGAAGCGACGCTGCCGGTTGTCCGTCGATGCTCCCGTTGCACGCGAGGGCTCCCAGGTGCACGCGGCCGACCGAAAACTACGGAGGCGGCTTGGCCGCCTCTCGCGGGTCGGGCGGAACTTTAGGCCGCGGCTTGAAAGACGGACGCCTCACTCCAGGAGCTTTCGTCGGTGGTTCCTCAGCGCCTTCATCGGGAGCATGCGGTGTATCGGAATTCTTTTCTCGTGGTCGCTTTCCAGCCTGACTGCTACTTGCAGCCATAGAGACCACCATTTCCTCCTGCTGACCTTCAGCGTTCGCAGAAGCCTCGTTAGATAGGGCCGAGGCGTCTTCCAACACAGCAGCCTTCTCTTCAGGCAATCCGTCTTGCGGCAGACTGGATGCGGACTTGAGCCGCCCGCTCCGCTCTTCGACACTGGTTGAAACGGGCACCAATGTCTCCAAAGCGTTGTCTCCCTTTCCCATCGCAGCTTCTTCGGCGTCAAGCTCGTCCATCATCAGCTCGGACGCTTTTTCGTTAGAAGGGCGCCCGGTCACGCTGGCATACGTTCGCGCACACTCACTCTCCTCATGCCCGAAACGACGGCACGCACCACACCGCGGAATTTTGCATTCCCGCCGAACATGACCCTTGCCACGGCAGCGCAAGCAGAGGGGGGCCCTGCCCGGTACCACAACGAGGGCCAATTCACCAGCGATGCTCAACTGATGCGGCAGGTCGTCCAGCTTGACTCCCGCTTTCAGGGAGAGAGACACCAGGCGCGTTGTCGACCCTTTGCCGGTGACGCCTTGTACGCGCCAGCGCTCAGCCTTGACCTCCGTTACCTTTCCGTACGACACAAAGGCCGCTCGCACGTCTTCGTCTGGCACTCCGGGAAGCAGCCAGTGAATCTTCATTCGAACATCTTGGTTTGCTGGATCAATTATCAAACACCGACGTTCTTTCACCTGAATTTCCCCAGCGGCGAGCATCCTCTTGACAGCGTGAGCATTGTCGAAAGTCACCGCCCACACGTGACTCATCCGATACGCCCCCAAGGCAGTCACGTCAGGGAGCAACTCGAGATGAGCCAATGCATCGCGGAAATCCTCGACGCGATACGGTCGTGCACGAATGTCAGCATGAAGAAAAACTGTATTAAAAACAATACGACCTGTAGGCAAACTCGGTAGGATGACCTCGTACTCGTTTTCAGCTTCAAAAAACCTGTTTCCGCGGCCAGACATGGCCGCTGTAGCCGCTCCTACGGAGCCCTGCATCCTGCGTCCGTTCACGAGCGTGGCCGGAAGCAGAATCGTTGCGCCACAGGCCCGGGTCGAGCACATCGTTCTTCAAGACCACACTCAAATGTCCTTTCGATGCTCCTCAAAGCAAAAGCAAAAAGGAGGAGGAGGAGCGAGCCTGCCAGGATTCGAACCTGGAATCTTCTGATCCGTAGTCAGACGCGTTATCCGTTGCGCCACAGGCCCGGAACGAGGGCAGTGTTCTTGAAGAACACACTCAAGCGTTCCTTCGAGGGTCCCCAAGGCAAAAGCAAAAAGGAGGAGGAGGAGCGAGCCTGCCAGGATTCGAACCTGGAATCTTCTGATCCGTAGTCAGACGCGTTATCCGTTGCGCCACAGGCCCGGAACGAGGGCAGTGTTCTTGAAGAACACACTCAAGCGTTCCTTCGAGGGTCCCCAAGGCAAAAGCAAAAAGGAGGAGGAGCGAGCCTGCCAGGATTCGAACCTGGAATCTTCTGATCCGTAGTCAGACGCGTTATCCGTTGCGCCACAAGCCCGTTTTTTTTTTCTTTATTTCCTGGCTTTGGAAAACACTTCACAAAAAAAAAGGAACAGACAAATCACAAAAGCAATAGTACAGGACAATGAACACATTGAAAGACATACTCAGCCAGCGTCAGGCTGGCTTCGTCACATTAAAACTCCCGCAAAGACAACAAAGGCTCTACCCTTGAGAGCCAGTCGGGAGGTTCCGCAACCGCTTTTTGTATAGCGACAAACCAGTCCATACACTCTCGGAAATAAATTCGGGCAGGGCGCGCTTCCCTGTCACAGTGATAGCCTGCCATTCTGGAGCGCCATATACAGTGGAGACCCAGGAGCATAATTAAATCAAATGGAACCCCGTCGTCATTATCAATGCTTAAATATCGAATGCCATGCGAATCTAGGGGGAAATCTTTCTTCATAGTCCGTTGCAAAACATCCCAAAAATAAACCCCTTCCCAACAATGTAAAAAAACATGGTCTATTGTTTCCGGCTGCTTACAGATTAAACAATGCGAACCCCAAGGTAAAAATAAATCCTTTCCCTCGAAAAATTTCTTTACTGACAACGTTCCGGTGTGTAATTTAAAGAAAAAGGTCTTAGCGCCTGGTGGCACCTGCATTTTCTTTACTCTCTTTAAGACGTCCGAGCCTGGGCCTCCACTGTATAAGGCTCTATACAAAGGTTGTGGCAAAACAGTGTCACATAAATCTTGGTACAGCTTTTTCCGTTTTACACAACACAGATATTCATTAGAAAAACGCACTGAAAGAAATCTAACACTTGCGACGACCTCTCTGTAATAGCCGAATATACCACACGTAACTTCTTCGGTGGAGACAACAAACTCCGGCAGTAGGCGCCGCAGCCTAACTTGGCAGACAGTGCGCAAGAAAGGGTCGGAAACGTCGCGAAAAAACAAAAACCGATTGACCACTTGCCGCAAAAAGAGGTGTCCAAGTCCCAAGCCACCGTCTTTCACCCGACGGAATAAGTTTGTTCTGCTGCAGCGTTCCCATTCTGCAGCCCAAACAAAGACGGCGAAAATCCTGTGGAGCTTCTGTACGTTTACACGCGAACAATGCAAAACTTGCATAACAAACCAAAGTTTACTAATAAAAAAAAGGTTACATACAGTAGCCCTGGCGAAAATCGATAAGTTGGCACCTTTCCACTTCTCCGCTTTCTCCCTTAGCGCTTTCGTCTGCTCTTGCCAATATTGCTCGCTTTGGCGGTAACCATCAAGCTCGACACCTAAGTACTTGGTTGGGGTTTTCGCCCACGTCACATTTGCAAAGTGGTCAGGCTGCGATGGCCAACGTCCATGCCAGAACCCAAGGCACTTGGCCCAGTTCACCCCGCTTCCGGTAACCTGAGAGAACTCACGGACACATTTGACCGCCTCGGTTATACTCTCATGGTCAACCGTACAAAGTGCAACATCGTCCGCGTACGCCAGCAGCTTCACCTCGGCTGCTTGTAACTTAAACCCTTTTACGTTATCATTGTTCAATATTTTAATACACAAAGTCTCAATATATATACAAAACAAAAGAGGGCTGAGAGGGCAGCCCTGTCGCACCGAACGCTGCACGCTAATGGGGTCCCCCAGACTCTTATTTACGATCAATCTCGTCGTGCAGTTTCGGTACGCCAGGGCCACGCCCTTGCGGATAACTGACCCTACATTCGCATGGTCCAAAACAGAAAACAAAATTTCGTGATCGACGCAGTCAAAAGCTTTCTCGAGGTCGACTTGGAGAATGGCCACCCGACCATTCGAGTCATCACAACACTCAAGAACACTTCGCAACTTGTGAATATTGGACATTATTGACCTCCCTTTTATCCCACACGTCTGGTGTGGCCCAACTATATCCTTAATCACCGTCTGCAATCTCCGAGCCAAAACCTTCATAAAAATTTTATATTCAACGTTTGTAAGTGCTATGGGTCTGTAAGCTGTAACCAGTCGTAATTTATCTATTTGATCCGTTTTAGGAATAAGCACCGTGTGGGATGACCCATATGACGGAGGGAGTGCATTTACTGTGTAGGCAGCGTTAAAGATAACGTTCAGGATAGGGGCAATTTCGTGCTTGAAATCTTTGTAAAAACGCGCGCTGAGCCCATCTGGTCCCGGCGATTTACCGGGGTTTAAACTGGCGATTGCATGCTCCACTTCTGTTTCAGTGATAGCCACTTCTAATCTCTCTTTTACGTCATCACCAAGACGCGGCATCGCCGCCAGAAACTGATCTTTAAATGTGATAGTGTCTACCGTGTGGGATGCGAAGAGCGCTTGGTAATGCTCGTTGAAAGCTGCTTTTATGTGGTCGTTGTCCGCCGACAAGACACCGCCCCATTCTATTTTGTCGATGTGGTTCCTTTCAGCGTTTGCTTTTTCCAACCCCAGCGCTCGTTTTGATGGCGCCTCCCCTGCAGCTATGTCTTCTGCCCTTGCCCTCACTAACGCTCCCCGATACCGTTCTTCTTCCATCAATTCTAGTTTTTGCTTTGTTTTCCTTACATCTTCAGTCCATTTCCCCGGCGCTAGAGATTCCTGTTGAAGCAGCCCATGGAGCAGCTTCTTTAACTCTGTCTCTTTCTGTTTTTCTTGAAACCGTATACAGGAAGCCCTCTCTATTGCTTTAATTTTTATAGTTTCTTTACACAGCTCCCACTGTTGCCATATGTGCATATTTTTACCGGGGCCTATTTTTGCAATTTCATCTTTTACTATGCTGGTATACAGTTCGTCCTGCAAGAGTTTATTATTTAATTTCCACATTTCCCACGAAAAAGAATTCCCTCTCTTTACCATCCCAAAACAACATTTAACTAAACAATGGTCTGAAAAAGATACTGGCACAACATCGTAACTATGACATTCAGGTAAGACATCGACGGATGCATAAATGCGGTCCAGCCGTGCATGGCTTGAACCCTGGAAGTGTGTGAGCTTTACTGCACGCGTTCCCTCAAGACACTCTGCTACATCTTCCATGTTCCAGTTCTCAACCATTCGCGATAACACTTGTGTGCTTGCATCTCTAAACGGTCGAGGGCTTGTCTTATCTCGCGCACTAAGAACACAGTTAAAATCGCCTAGGACGATCAGCTGTCTGTCACAACGAAGGCGTTCTTCGATGCTGTAAAAAAACTGCGCCCTTTCTTCTGCTTCATTTGGCGCGTACACACAAATAATCCGCCACTCGACGTTATTCAATCGAAAGTCAAGGAAGACACACCGGCCCGACACACAAGAGAAATGAGCTTGCACTTCTAGCCCCGGCAACTTCTTTAGAAAGAGAACACAACCAGCCGATGTGCCTACAGCGTGGCTAACGACAGCAAAAAACGAGGACGTGAAACGTTGCACCATTCTCCCGGTCTCTTCTTCGCCGTCGACTTTCGTCTCCTGCACGGCCAGTACATCTATGCCGTGCTCCGTTAAAAGCCGAAAAAGCTGGCCTTGCTTTCTTTTTCCTGCCAGACCTCTAACATTTAGGGAGGCGACTTTCAGCGGAGATGCAGGAGCCATTTTTACATAAGAAGAAGAGACCGAAAGCATGGTGCTTACCTCTCGCGTCCAGCACATGGCTAGACGCCACCGCCGCCATCGCCGCCGGCGTCATCCTGAGCGTGCACCTGGCCCAGCTCGGGAGGCGCCTTGTCGCCGGCGCGCTTCTCGCTCGCAAGGTTAGGGCGCGGCCGAAAACTGGCCCGCCTTGCTTGAGGCGTCTTTGCTGGTGGTTCCTCTACGCTGGGCGCCGCCTCCTTGTTGCCGTCGGGGCTGGTGTCTCCATGGGGACGCTTCCCAGGCGTAGCCACAGTGGTCGCACGGCCACCGGTGTTCTGCCGATGACCCTCGGTAGGCTCCTTCGCTACAAAGTCCATGGGCACTGGTAGGCTTTTTGCATCCCCCGAAGTCGCCTCCTTTGACTGAGGCGAGTCTCCCGTTGGTGGCTGGAGTCCTGGTCCACTGGCAAGGGGGGCGTCGCCGCTTGAAGTCGCCGACGTGTCCAGCGACACAGGGAGGTTGCCCAACTCGTCGGTACCCCTCGCTGCGTCCTCAGCCTCCGCGACATCCATCAGCTCCGCGCTGTCTCCTTTACCTCCGAGCCCGGTCGCAGACGCGTAGGTGCGGACGCAGTCCTCGTCCGCGTGTCCGTAGCGCCTGCACTTGGAGCACCTGGGAACCTTGCAGTCGCGACGAACGTGACCCGCGCCGTGGCAACGCAGGCACTGCATCGGCCGCCCGGGCACCACCACGAGAGCTAACTCGCCGGCGACTCGAACCTGGTGGGGCAGGTCGTCCACCTTCATACCTGGCTTCAACTTGAGCAGCACTGTTCTCGTGGTGGATCCCTTCTCTTTCATTCCTTGAACGCGCCAACGCTCCCGCGTCACCTCGGTCACGTTTCCGAACGCCGCGAAAGCAGTCCGGATGTCGTCATCGGCGACGCCGTGCAGCATCCAATGCAGGCGCAGCTTTACCTGCTGATCCTCCGGGTCGAAAACAATGCACCGGCGTCCCTTTACCTCAAGCTCCTTCAAGGCGGCTAATTTCTTCGCGGCTTCTGGGCTGCTGAAGGTTACCGCCCACACGTGGTTTACCTGGTACGCCCCCAACGCCACGACGTCGGGGAGCGCACCAGTGTTGGCGAGGGCGTCCCTGAAGTCTTCGACCCTGTAAGGTCTCACACGCACATCTCCGTGCAAAAAAACTGTGTTTAGAACAACACGTCCGGTGGGCAGGGTCGGCAAAAAGATCTCATACTCCTTGTCTTCGGCGCTGAACCTGTTTCCGCGGCCATCGATGGCCGCCGTCGCCGCTCCGTGGGAGCTCATGATCCTGCGTCCGTACACGCCAGTGGCCGGAAGTAGAATGCGCCACAGGCCCGGAACGAGGGCAGTGTTCTTGAAGAACACACTCAAGCGTTCCTTCGAGGGTCCCCAAGGCAAAAGCAAAAAGGAGGAGGAGGAGCGAGCCTGCCAGGATTCGAACCTGGAATCTTCTGATCCGTAGTCAGACGCGTTATCCGTTGCGCCACAGGCCCGGAACGAGGGCAGTGTTCTTGAAGAACACACTCAAGCGTTCCTTCGAGGGTCCCCAAGGCAAAAGCAAAAAGGAGGAGGAGGAGCGAGCCTGCCAGGATTCGAACCTGGAATCTTCTGATCCGTAGTCAGACGCGTTATCCGTTGCGCCACAGGCCCGGAACGAGGGCAGTGTTCTTGAAGAACACACTCAAGCGTTCCTTCGAGGGTCCCCAAGGCAAAAGCAAAAACGAGGAGGAGCGAGCCTGCCAGGATTCGAACCTGGAATCTTCTGATCCGTAGTCAGACGCGTTATCCGTTGCGCCACAGGCCCGGAACGAGGGCAGTGTTCTTGAAGAACACACTCAAGCGTTCCTTCGAGTGTCCCCAAGGCAAAAGCAAAAAGGAGGAGGAGGAGCGAGCCTGCCAGGATTCGAACCTGGAATCTTCTGATCCGTAGTCAGACGCGTTATCCGTTGCGCCACATTTTTTTTTTTTCTTTATTTCCTGGCTTTGGAAGACAACACTTCACGAAAAAAAAAAAAAAAGGAACAGACAAATCACAAAAGCAATAGTACAGGACACTGAACACATTGAAAGACATACTCAGCCAGCGTCAGGCTGGCTTCGTCACATTAAAACTCCCGCAAAGACAACAAAGGCTCTACCCTTGAGAGCCAGTCGGGAGGTTCCGCAGCCGCTTTTTGTATAGCGACAAACCAGTCCATAGACTCTCGGAAATAAATTCGGGCAGGGCGCGCTTCCCTGTCACAGTGATAGCCTGCCATTCTGGAGCGCCATATACAGTGGAGACCCAGGAGCATAATTAAATCAAATGGAACCCCGTCGTCATTATCAATGCTTAAATATCGAATGCCATGCGAATCTAGGGGGAAATCTTTCTTCATTGTCCGTTGCAAAACATCCCAAAAATAAACCCCTTCCCAACAATGTAAAAAAACATGGTCTATTGTTTCCGGCTGCTTACAGATTAAACAATGCGAACCCCAAGGTAAAAATAAATCCTTTCCCTCGAAAAATTTCTTTACTGACAACGTTCCGGTGTGTAATTTAAAGAAAAAGGTCTTAGCGCCTGGTGGCACCTGCATTTTCTTTACTCTCTTTAAGACGTCTGAGCCTGGGCCTCCACTGTATAAGGCTCTATACAAAGGTTGTGGCAAAACAGTGTCACATAAATCGTGGTACAGCTTTTTCCGTTTTACACAACACAGATATTTATTAGAAAAACGCACTGAAAGAAATCTAACACTTGCGACGACCTCTCTGTAATAGCCGAATATACCACACGTAACTTCTTCGGTGGAGACAACAAACTCCGGCAGTAGGCGCCGCAGCCTAACTTGGCAGACAGTGCGCAAGAAAGGGTCGGAAACGTCGCGAAAAAACAAGAACCGGTTTACCACTTGCCGCAAAAAGAGGTGTCCAAGTCCCAAGCCACCGTCTTTCACCCGACGGAATAAGTTTGTTCTGCTGCAGCGTTCCCATTCTGCAGCCCAAACAAAGACGGCGAAAATCCTGTGGAACCTCTGTACATTTACACGCGAACAATGCAAAACTTGCATAACAAACCAAAGTTTACTGATATAATAAAGGTTACATACAGTAGCTCTGGCGAAAATCGATAAGTTGGCACCTTTCCACTTCTCCGCTTTCTCCCGTAGCGCTTTCGTCTGTTCTTGCCAATATTGCTCGCTTTGGCGATAACCATCAAGCTCGACGCCTAAATACTTGGTTGGGGTTTTCGCCCACGTCACATTTGCAAAGTGTTCAGGCTTCGATGGCCACCGTCCATGCCAGAACCCAAGGCACTTGGCCCAGTTCACCCCGCTTCCGGTAACCTGAGAGAACTCACGGACACATTTGACAGCCTCGGTTATGCTCTCATGGTCCACCGTACAAACTGCAACATCATCCGCGTACGCCAGCAGCTTCACCTCGGCTGCTTGTAACTTAAACCCATTAACGTTGTCATTGTTCAATATTTTAATACACAATGTCTCAATGTATATACAAAACAAAAGAGGGCTGAGAGGGCAGCCCTGTCGCACCGAACGCTGCACGCTAATGGGGGCCCCCAGACTCTTATTTACGATCAATCTCGTCGTGCAGTTTCGGTACGCCAGGGCTACGCCCTTGCGGATAACTGACCCTACATTCGCATGGTCCAAAACAGAAAACAAAATTTCGTGATCGACGCAGTCAAAAGCTTTCTCGAGGTCGACTTGGAGAATGGCCACCCGACCATTCGAGTCATCACAACACTCAAGAACACTTCGCAACTTGTGAATATTGGACATTATTGACCTCCCTTTTATCCCACACGTCTGGTGTGGCCCAACTATATCCTTAATCACCGTCTGCAATCTCCGAGCCAAAACCTTCATAAAAATTTTATATTCAACGTTTGTAAGTGCTATGGGTCTGTAAGCTGTAACCAGTCGTAATTTATCTATTTGATCCGTTTTAGGAATAAGCACCGTGTGGGATGACCCATATGACGGAGGGAGTGCATTTACTGTGTAGGCAGCGTTAAAGATAACGTTCAGGATAGGGGCAATTTCGTGCTTGAAATCTTTGTAAAAACGCGCGCTGAGCCCATCTGGTCCCGGCGATTTACCGGGGTTTAACCCTTTATGGGATAACGGGACAGATGGGTCCCGCTTTTTACTCTCACGAAAAACCTCCGTACGCGGCAGCGGGTGAATTTCTGGGCAACAGTCTTGTCGCGCCATCTATCTTGAGTCTTTGACAACGCCTGTGCCACTAAGTTTTAGGTTTTCCTGTAGATGGCACCATCAGCATTCAAAGCTGAACTTTTTCCTTTCTGAAGATTCATGCCGGAAAAATTGCTCCCGCTTGTTCGCGCCCAAAAAGATTTCGAGATGAATGGTAAGTTTTTCCTTTTCTGTCCTTCAAGGGAAATACTTTGTGCATGCCCTAAACGATTTATAAGGTAGTCAGAATCGCAGAGTGCCCGAAAAAGAGGTCTCTATGAGCGCCAGAGCCGGATTTACGGGATCGAAAACACTAAGCGAACGTGAAGGGCGCGCTCCAGGGGCATAATTTTTGCACATAGAATGCTGAAAGAATGCTACGAATAACGAAGTAAGCTGTCGATGTTGATAATTTTAAGTTTCGTATCGTTTACGAATTCGCAGGGGGCTCGCTTACGCGGAATGAAGCGCTGGCGCTCTACTTCAGTTTGCCTGACGAGTCTGAGATTAGCGAAGACGAGGACCAAAGCAGCGAGGACGACTTTGTCCCTGATCTAGCGCCGTCGGATTCGAGCTTTGAAGACGACGAAATCGAAGCTTGTCCATCAATGAGCAAGCGCCAACGGCGGTCTACTCCTTCAAAAAAAAGTTTCAGGAGGAAACGGAATGCGCTCCTGCTGGATCAAGGTGGAGAGAGTGAGCCAGAAGAGGAGGAGGTCGGCAGTGCATGGACTACACATGAACCGCTAAATACAGTTCAAAGCCCAAAGACATGGGATTCTCAAACCTCCCCAAAGGCGCCAGCACGCGAGTTGATGCATTCGCGCTCTATTTTGATGATGAGATGATTGAATTCATAGTTGAGCAGACGAACCTCGTCGGTGCAAAGAAGTACCCAAGGAAGTGACAAGTTCTGACAAAAGAAGAGTTACGAGCATATTTTGGTGCACTGCTGTTGATGAGCGTGTGCCCAGGGCACCACCTGTATCAGTATTGGAGCCGTGACCCTCTCTTTCATTGTGAAGAAATTCCAAAGCTGATGTCCTTCAAACGATTTCAGCAAACTATGAACTCGCTTCATGTGAATGACACAACGAAAGAAAAAAAGAGAGGAGAAGAGGGATATGACCGTCTGGCCAAGGTGCGCCCTCTTATTACAAAAAATGGTCGGAATTGCGGACGAAGTAAGGTTTGCAGGTAATGGGCACAACCCACGGAAAGTGCCAAACAGGCGAAGATG
This sequence comes from Amblyomma mixtum, assembly GCF_055824585.1. Classification (NCBI taxonomy): domain Eukaryota; kingdom Metazoa; phylum Arthropoda; class Arachnida; order Ixodida; family Ixodidae; genus Amblyomma; species Amblyomma mixtum. The sequence continues at coordinate 59,715,988 of NC_143019.1, forward strand.
TAGGTGGTGTGCCACCTCCGGGAGTGAAACGCGCACGAAGTTTGTGTGTGGTGTGTGTAATGTACCCCTGTGTGCAACCTGCTTCGGCCCCTTCCACAAACAATGACAGAACTAACCACAGCTTGGTACTCGCGTGAGTCAATGGGACAGTGTTGTCCCACTTTTTCAAAAGGACAGCATGTGCCAATGGGACACATGCGTCCCACTTTTTTTTATTAAACTATTGCTGCTATTGTTCTGAAACTTCTTCCATATCATTTCTGAAGATGCCTAGACCCGAAAAATGTGTAGTGTTTTTCTCTATGTTACGGAAATTATAGGTGAACCCACAAAGGGTTAAACTGGCGATTGCATGCTCCACTTCTGTTTCAGTGATAGCCACTTCTAATCTCTCTTTTACGTCATCACCAAGACGCGGCATCGCCGCCAGAAACTGATCTTTAAATGTGATAGTGTCTACCGTGTGGGATGCGAAGAGCGCTTGGTAATGCTCGTTGAAAGCTGCTTTTATGTGGTCGTTGTCCGCCGACAAGACACCGCCCCATTCTATTTTGTCGATGTGGTTCCTTTCAGCGTTTGCTTTTTCCAACCCCAGCGCTCGTTTTGATGGCGCCTCCCCTGCAGCTATGTCTTCTGCCCTTGCCCTCACTAACGCTCCCCGATACCGTTCTTCTTCCATCAATTCTAGTTTTTGCTTTGTTTTCCTTACATCTTCAGTCCATTTCCCCGGCGCTAGAGATTCCTGTTGAAGCAGCCCATGGAGCAGCTTCTTTAACTCTGTCTCTTTCTGTTTTTCTTGAAACCGTATACAGGAAGCCCTCTCTATTGCTTTAATTTTTATAGTTTCTTTACACAGCTCCCACTGTTGCCATATGTGCATATTTTTACCGGGGCCTATTTTTGCAATTTCATCTTTTACTATGCTGGTATACAGTTCGTCCTGCAAGAGTTTATTATTTAATTTCCACATTTCCCACGAAAAAGAATTCCCTCTCTTTACCATCCCAAAACAACATTTAACTAAACAATGGTCTGAAAAAGATACTGGCACAACATCGTAACTATGACATTCAGGTAAGACATCGACGGATGCATAAATGCGGTCCAGCCGTGCATGGCTTGAACCCTGGAAGTGTGTGAGCTTTACTGCACGCGTTCCCTCAAGACACTCTGCTACATCTTCCATGTTCCAGTTCTCAACCATTCGCGATAACACTTGTGTGCTTGCATCTCTAAACGGTCGAGGGCTTGTCTTATCTCGCGCACTAAGAACACAGTTAAAATCGCCTAGGACGATCAGCTGTCTGTCACAACGAAGGCGTTCTTCGATGCTGTAAAAAAACTGCGCCCTTTCTTCTGCTTCATTTGGCGCGTACACACAAATAATCCGCCACTCGACGTTATTCAATCGAAAGTCAAGGAAGACACACCGGCCCGACACACAAGAGAAATGAGCTTGCACTTCTAGCCCCGGCAACTTCTTTAGAAAGAGAACACAACCAGCCGATGTGCCTACAGCGTGGCTAACGACAGCAAAAAACGAGGACGTGAAACGTTGCACCATTCTCCCGGTCTCTTCTTCGCCGTCGACTTTCGTCTCCTGCACGGCCAGTACATCTATGCCGTGCTCCGTTAAAAGCCGAAAAAGCTGGCCTTGCTTTCTTTTTCCTGCCAGACCTCTAACATTTAGGGAGGCGACTTTCAGCGGAGATGCAGGAGCCATTTTTACATAAGAAGAAGAGACCGAAAGCATGGTGCTTACCTCTCGCGTCCAGCACATGGCTAGACGCCACCGCCGCCATCGCCGCCGGCGTCATCCTGAGCGTGCACCTGGCCCAGCTCGGGAGGCGCCTTGTCGCCGGCGCGCTTCTCGCTCGCAAGGTTAGGGCGCGGCCGAAAACTGGCCCGCCTTGCTTGAGGCGTCTTTGCTGGTGGTTCCTCTACGCTGGGCGCCGCCTCCTTGTTGCCGTCGGGGCTGGTGTCTCCATGGGGACGCTTCCCAGGCGTAGCCACAGTGGTCGCACGGCCACCGGTGTTCTGCCGATGACCCTCGGTAGGCTCCTTCGCTACAAAGTCCATGGGCACTGGTAGGCTTTTTGCATCCCCCGAAGTCGCCTCCTTTGACTGAGGCGAGTCTCCCGTTGGTGGCTGGAGTCCTGGTCCACTGGCAAGGGGGGCGTCGCCGCTTGAAGTCGCCGACGTGTCCAGCGACACAGGGAGGTTGCCCAACTCGTCGGTACCCCTCGCTGCGTCCTCAGCCTCCGCGACATCCATCAGCTCCGCGCTGTCTCCTTTACCTCCGAGCCCGGTCGCAGACGCGTAGGTGCGGACGCAGTCCTCGTCCGCGTGTCCGTAGCGCCTGCACTTGGAGCACCTGGGAACCTTGCAGTCGCGACGAACGTGACCCGCGCCGTGGCAACGCAGGCACTGCATCGGCCGCCCGGGCACCACCACGAGAGCTAACTCGCCGGCGACTCGAACCTGGTGGGGCAGGTCGTCCACCTTCATACCTGGCTTCAACTTGAGCAGCACTGTTCTCGTGGTGGATCCCTTCTCTTTCATTCCTTGAACGCGCCAACGCTCCCGCGTCACCTCGGTCACGTTTCCGAACGCCGCGAAAGCAGTCCGGATGTCGTCATCGGCGACGCCGTGCAGCATCCAATGCAGGCGCAGCTTTACCTGCTGATCCTCCGGGTCGAAAACAATGCACCGGCGTCCCTTTACCTCAAGCTCCTTCAAGGCGGCTAATTTCTTCGCGGCTTCTGGGCTGCTGAAGGTTACCGCCCACACGTGGTTTACCTGGTACGCCCCCAACGCCACGACGTCGGGGAGCGCACCAGTGTTGGCGAGGGCGTCCCTGAAGTCTTCGACCCTGTAAGGTCTCACACGCACATCTCCGTGCAAAAAAACTGTGTTTAGAACAACACGTCCGGTGGGCAGGGTCGGCAAAAAGATCTCATACTCCTTGTCTTCGGCGCTGAACCTGTTTCCGCGGCCATCGATGGCCGCCGTCGCCGCTCCGTGGGAGCTCATGATCCTGCGTCCGTACACGCCAGTGGCCGGAAGTAGAATCCGCCACAGGCCCAGGACGAGGGCGGTGTTCTTGAAGAACACACTCAAGCGTTCCTTCGAGGGTCCCCAAGGCAAAGTCAAAAAAGAGGAGGAGCGAGCCTGCCAGGATTCGAACCTGGAATCTTCTGATCCGTAGTCAGACGCGTTATCCGTTGCGCCACAGGCCCCCTTTTTTTTCTTTTTATTGCCGGGCTTTGACATTACAAAACAGAACATAATAAAATGTACATACACTATACAGAGTTAGCCAGGATCCCAAAGAGTGGGCTTGACTTAGGTTAAAATTCTCTTAAAGTTACGAGGGGTTCCAGCCTTGGTAACCACTATGGAACCTCCACTATTAGCTTTTGTTCTTCCAGAAACTTGTGCATACTTTCTCTAAAATACATACGGGCTGGCCGTGCGTCAGGGTCACAATGATACCCTGCCATGCGGGAACGCCATATACTGTGGAGGCCCACCAGCATGACTAAGTCTAAGGAAACCCCATCCTCGTTTTTGGTTGGCAAAAACCTTATTCCGTATGAGTGGATTGGAAGCTGTTTCTTTAAAGTCCTCTGCAGCACGTCCCAAAAATAGACCCCTTCCCAACAGTGCAAAATTAGGAGTCACTTTCGCGACTAAAGTGGTGCAAGGCGAAAGCCTTAGTACAACATTCTGTCACGAATGTGGTTGTGAATGATGATTCAAGTGCTGCCTAGTCCATTGGCTGTCTGCGTGTGTTACTGATGTCAGGTTAACATGTTAAGCTTCGCCTGTAAGAGTGGAACGCGACAGCGTCTTGCAACGCTGCCAGGGAGTCCACAGAACGCCATCGCCAATTCGGCTGTACGCCTTGCTGGACAGTAAATTTATTTTTTGAGGAAAGGAAATGTATCTGTCTCGCATATCTGGGTGGACACCTGCACCTCGCCGTAAGGGAAAGAGGGAAGATGGGAGTGAACGAAGACGCCGTATTAGCTAGACGCGCCTTTGTTCATTCCAAACCATTCAGCTGGCATTACGGAGTGGCTAGCGTGCTCGTATCGCACTCCGGAGACCCTGGTTCGATTCCCCAACTCGACCAATTTCGTTCTCGGTTTTATTGATTTATGCGGTCTAACTAGAAAGGTTAATTAGGCTATTTCATATTTATATTATTGCATTTCTATCCATCGTGTTCTGTCATTCACCTGTCAATTGTTGGAACTGTCTAGGATGTTCGACACAACGTATATGAAACGAGCAACGTCGAACTGAGTGGGGAAGTGCGTGGTGGTGGAGCGAACGCGGTTTCGTACTTATCTGTTTTTTCAGCAGCGTCTTCTTCCGCGGACGCTGTTGTGCTGTTGTCGCTGCGGCGCGCGTCTTTCTTTTCTTTTCCTTTCTTCTGACCTCTTCATTCTCCTCTATCTTAATTAGGCTAATTGATTAATTAAGCAATTAACTAAACTCAGTCCAACTTAGTTGGAGCATCACTATCCGATCCCTTTGATTGGTTGCATGGTTACTAGCCAAAGTACAATTGGCCCCATTTGAAATTCGCGCACTGTGACGTCACGAGCATTTCGACCAATTGAAAAGCGTGACATTTTCTGTCGACAACTCTTGCTTACAACGATGAGGCATTAAAGGCTTCCGCCTTAAAAAGACATGATCAATTGTCTCCGGCTGTTTGCATATGAGACAATGCGACCCCCAAGGAAGAAATAACTGTTTTGCCTCCAGAAAAGTTCCAGAGTGTAACTTAAAGAAGAAACTCTTGACTCCCGGTGGCACCTTCATTTTCTTTACCCTTTTCAATACGTTGCAGCCCGGTCCTCCACAGTACATGGCCCTGTACAAGGGCACCGGAAAGAGGATGTCACACAAATCCTTGTACAAATCTTTCCGGCTCACATCACTCAAATATTGTTTTGAAAATCTAGCATTCAAAAATCGGACGCTGGCAACTATCTCCTTGAAAAACCCAAAAATGCCACCCGTCACACACTCAGTTGAAATCACAAAGTCTGGCAAAGCCCTACCGAGCCTTACTTGGCACACTGTGCGCAGAAAAGGATCATTCACACCGCGCAAAAACAAGAATCTATTGACCAATTGCTTCGCAAATAAATGTCTAAGCCCGAGTCCCCCATCCGTCACTCTTCTGAACAAATTGGTTCGCGTACACCTCTCCCATTTCGAGGCCCACACAAAAACAGCAAAAATACGATGTAACTTTTGTACATTAATTCGCGAACAATGCATCACTCGCAACACATACCACAGTTTGCTGATGAAAAACAGATTGCACACTGTGGCTCTCGCAAATATAGATAGATAGGACGCTTTCCACTTTTCAGCCTTTTCTCGTGTTTCTTGCACCTGCCGTGTCCAATACGGTTCGCTGTCACGGTAATTTTCCAGCGGGACACCCAAGTATTTCACAGGGGTCGTGTGCCAGGTCACGTTAGCAAAATTTTCCGGGGTCACTGACCACTGTCCATGCCAGAACCCCACACACTTCCCCCAGTTAACCCTGCTCCCCGTCACAGTGCTGAATCGCTTTACCCCGTCGACCGCGTTACGAATGCTATCGTGACTCACGCCAACAACATCATCTGCATATGCTAGGATCTTGACTTCAGCCGTCTGTAGTCGAAATCCTTGAACAGCATTATTTCTTATAATGTGCTTACACAAAGTTTCTATATAGATACAAAACAAAAGAGGACTGAGGGAGCAACCCTGGCGAACAGAACGCTGAACGTTAATGGGGGCCCCCAACGATTTATTAACAATTAACCTGGTAGTGCAATTTCTGTACGCCAAGGCCACACCCTCAGTGATAATAGTGCCTAAATTAACATGATGAAGGATAGAAAACAATATGTCATGCGCAACACAGTCAAAAGCTTTTTCTAAATCTAGTTGGAGAACTGCCACACGAGCGCCAATGGCGTCACAGCACTCCAACACACTTCTTGCTTTGTGAATATTATAAGCAATAGACCGCCCCTTTATGCCACACGTTTGATGAGGGCCAACAATATCTTTAATTACCATCTGAAGTCTGGCAGCTAGCACCTTCATAAAAATTTTGTAATCGACGTTCGTCAGCGAGATGGGCCTATATGCTGTAACCAGTTTAAGTTTTTGCGCGTCATCTGTTTTAAGAATGAGTACTGTATGGGACGTACCGTAGGATGGAGGCAGAGCATTACGATTGTAGGCTTCGTTAAATAAAGAAGTCAGCAAAGGGGTTAATTCACTCTTAAACACTTTATAAAAAACAGCACTTAAACCATCCGGGCCTGGAGACTTTCCAGGGTTTAAGCTTTCTATAGCGCGTTCGACTTCTTGCTGCGTAATCTGCTGCTCTAAAATTACTTTAAGCTCGTCATCAAGCCGTGGCATATCTTTCAAAAACTCGTCTCTAAATGCATTCGAGTCGACTTCATGTTGCGCGAAGATTGTCCGAAAGTGCTCAAAGAAGGCCAGCTGTATGCTATCGTTATCAGAGACTGAAGTGCCTGCCCATTCTACCTCGTGAATCTGGTTTCGTCGAGCGTGCGCCTTTTCCATTCCAAGCGCCCGCTTAGTGGGCGTTTCTCCCGCGACCAAATCTGCCGCTCGCGCCCGAACTAGCGCTCCCTGATACCGTTTTTCTTCGATAGTTTCCAGCTTTTGCTTTGTTTTCTTGATGTCTTCCATAAATATGCCCGGTTGTTTGCATTCTTGAGCTAACAATTTTTCTAGCATAACTTTCAGCTGCCTCTCTTGTAATCGTTCTTCGTGCCTTAGAACGGTGGACCGTTCTGTAGCCTTCATTTTAATGTCTTGTTTCGCTAGTTCCCACTGCAACCCGACTTCGTTTTTTCCCTCCCTCTCTATTTTATTAATCTTACCACGGCATCAGTGAAAGTTTTGTCACTTAGCAGGTTAGAGTTTAGTTTCCATAGGTCCCACGAAAAGCTGTTATTTCGCTTCTTCGATCCTACAGAGCACTCGACTACACAGTGATCAGAGTAGGACACAGGCAAAACATTGTACTTATGACATTTCGGCAATAAATCAAGTGACATATATATGCGGTCGAGGCGCGCGTGACTGACACGTTGAAAGTGCGTGTACTGCACATCGCGTGCGCCCTCTAAGCATTCGGCAACATCTTCCAAGGCGTATTCGTCTATCATTTGATTTAAAACCTCAGTACTTCTGTCCCTGAAGGCTCCGGTGCTACTCTTATCGCGAGCGCTCAAAACACAGTTAAAGTCACCCATGAAAACTATTTGTTTGTCGGAAATAAGATACTCTTGCAGGTTCTCAAAAAACGTTGCCCTGTCTTCCACTACGTTTGGCGCATAAATGCATAGCACACGCCACTCAACGTTGCAGTACAAAAAATCGCATACTACGTAGCGGCCCGATTGACAAGAAAAATAAGCCTGTATTTCGAGTCCCGGCAACTTTTTCACAAACACAACACACCCAGCAGAGTTGCCAATCGCATGGCTCACAATTGCATAGTACCTCGACGTGAATCGTTGCACCATGCCTCCAGTCTCCACCTCCCCTTCCACTTTGGCTTCTTGAACGGTTAGTACATCTATGTCTCTGTCCGTCAAAAGGCGGAGCACTTGACTCTGTTTTCGCTTCCCGCTCATGCCCCTTACGTTAAGCGTGGAGAAATTAAGGCACGACTCCGGATACATTTTGGTAGCGAAAGAAGAGGCCGGAAGCATGGTGCTTACCCTTCACGCCTAGCACTAAGCTAGACGCCGTCTTTTGCCCCTGAGTCATCGGGTGGACCAGGGTCACTCTGCTGCGGTGGGTGGGTGGTGGTGAAAACATTTATTAAATCATAGGGAGAGGTGTTGGGGGTCGTGACCTGAAGGGTCACGCTCTTACAACCACTAGGTGGGATTCCTAGACAGGTACCCCATTGGCGTTTGCCGCAGCCCGGGCGCGCTGCGTTAAGGCCCTTTGGGCCTCGAGGGTGCAGCAACCGGACAGGGTCGCCTCCCAGTCCTCTCGGGTGGGGTTTGGGATAGGGGGTAGGGATGGGTTCTGCTGGCAGGCCCACACCATGTGGTAAGTGTCAGACACCTCCCCACAGTGTGAGCACCGCCCGTCGAATTGAGGATCGAAATGTTGCAGAGTTGCCGGGCACAACATCGTGTTGGTGAGCAGGCGCAGGAGTACCCGCTCGTTGACCTTCCCCAGCCCTTTGCACGGGGTGGGAAGAGTTTGGTGCATGGATTTGTAATACTCGCATATTTCTTTAAAAGTATAAATCGGATTGAAATCAGTGTCCTGGTCGGCGTCGGGTCCCGTGGGAAATGCCCGGAGAGAGAGCGCGCGGGCGGCGGCGTCGGCTGCCTCATTTCCGTGGACGCCTTGGTGACCTGGAGCCCAAACGAGAGATCGGTGCGCGGGATCAGAGTCTCGGCTACAATTTTGGTAAATGCGATAAGCTAGGGGAGTAACCCACCCTTGCGTGACGTTACGGCAAGCCCCTCGCGAGTCGGTGATTATGTATTTGGAGGAGGTGTGAGAGGCTGCCAAAGCGATGGCAACCTCTTCTGCGTGGATTGCTGACTGGGCCTTGAAAGTAAGGGCGTCTACTGTTTTACCCTCGTGGACAACCGCGGCCATGTACCATCCCCTGGGGTCCGGGCCGGACGCGTCCACGTAGAAGACTCCTGGATTGCTCCGAAAATGGCGGTCCAAGGCTTCCGCCCGCGCCAGGCGCCTGCCATTATGATCCTCTTTGGACATATTGGTGGGGAGAGGCCGCACGTGGAGGGCGCGTCTCCAGTGTACGGGAAGGCGGCATCTCTCCTCTGTGAATTGAGTGTGCTGGATGTGAAGTCGGCTTAAAAGGCGGCGACCCGACCCTGTCTTTGTGAGACGAGTGTATTGGTTGTTGAGGTGGGCCTCCCGAAGCTCCCTAATAGTGTTAACCATCCCCAGTGCCAAAAGGCGGCTGGTAGAGGTAGAGACCGGGAGGTCCAGCGCTCGTTTCATGATTTTGCGGAGGATGACCTCGAGGGCATCCTCCTCCTGTTTCCGCAGGTGGAGATAGGGAGTCGAATGCAAGATTCGACTGGTCACGAATGCGTTCGCCAGCCGCAAGGCGTCTTTGCATCGTAACCCACCGCGCTTGTTGGAAACCCGGCGGACCATGCGGCCCACCTGGTCCCCCACCTGCCGGAGCTTGGCGAGTGTTGTGTCGCAGCGTCGCTGGTTGTGTATGAAAAGTCCGAGGACTCTGATTTCCTTGGATTCGCGAATGGGACCGCTTTTTAACGAGAGATTGATTTGGGTCGAGCATGTGCGCGAGGGACGCAAATGCACGAATTCTGATTTCTGCGGGGAGCATTGCAGACCACAGTCTCGAGCATAGCGGTCCACTATGCTGGCGGCCGTTTGCAGGCTGGTCTCCATATCCCCCAGGCGCCCTTGCGTAGCCCAGATGGTGATGTCGTCGGCGTACAGCGCGTGCTGGACCCCTTCGACCGCACCCAGTAGGGCGGGTAGGCGCATCATGGCAATGTTGAATAGCAGAGGGGACAGCACCGCGCCTTGTGGAGTCCCCCTCGTGCCGAGCAGGTGCCGGCTTATCGGCCGGCCGTCTTTCCGTCGCGACATTTGGCCGCGGCTTGAAAGGTGGTCGTCGTACTGGAGGTGCTTTTGCAGGCGGCTCCTCTGCGTTAGTCGCGGCCGCCATGTCTTCTTCACTGTCGGTCTGTGCATGGGAGCGTTTTGCGGGGCCGAAGACACTGGCCACGATAGTGTTGTCCTTTCGCGTCGCGACCTCACAGTCCATTGGTTTCAGCGACTCGTCAAGCTGTGGGCTCCCACCCTCAGTTGACGCTCTTTCAGCTGTCTCAGGCGATGCCGCTGCCGCAGTCTGCGTCTCCGCGCTGTCGGTCACCTTGCTCTCTTCACCCGTGGACACCGATGAATGCTTCGTCGCTGCCAGCCCTTCGTAACCTCCGGCACCCTTCGCAGCAGCTTCAGCCTCGTCTACGTCCATCAGCAGGTCTACCGACTCGTCCCTTGCCGTCGACCCTGTCGCCGCTGCGTAGGTCCGCACGCAGTCCGCCACAACATGACCGTACCGTCTACATTGTGTACATCGCGGTACCTTGCAATCCCTGCGGACGTGGCCCTTGCCTCCACAACGCAGACATTGCACTGGCCTTCCGGGCACGACAACGAGAGCCAGCTCTCCCGCGACTCGGATTTGGTGCGGGAGGTCGTCCACTTTCATGCCAGCTTTCAGCTTCATGAGCACGGCTCTTGTAGTCGACCCTTTCTGTTGGAAACCTTGAACCCGCCAGCGCTCCCGAGTGACTTCGGTAACTGTTCCGAATGCCGCGAGGGCCGTCCTTATGTCTTCATCTGCCACGCCATGCAACATCCAATGCAGTCGCAGTCTCACCTGTTGGTCTTCTGGGTTGATAATGATGCACCGACGGTCTTTCACCTGAACCTCCTTAAAATCAAGAAGGCGCTTCGTTGCCTCCGCGCTTTCTGATCCGTAGTCAGACGCGTTATCCGTTGCGCCACAGGCCCGGGACGAGGGCAGTGTTCTTGAAGAACACACTCAAGCGTTCCTTCGAGTGTCCCCAAGGCAAAAGCAAAAAGGAGGAGGAGCGAGCCTGCCAGGATCCGAACCTGGAATCTTCTAATTCGTAGTCAGACGCGTTATCCGTTGCGCCACAGGCCCGGGACGAGGGCAGTGTTCTTGAAGAACACACTCAAGCGTTCCTTCGAGGGTCCCCAAGGCAAAAGTAAAAAAGGAGGAGGAGCGAGCCTGCCAGGATTCGAACCTGGAATCTTCTGATCCGTAGTCAGACGCGTTATCCGTTGCGCCACAGGCCCGGGACGAGGGCAGTGTTCTTGAAGAACACACTCAAGCGTTCCTTCGAGGGTCCCCAAGGCAAAAGTAAAAAAGGAGGAGGAGCGAGCCTGCCAGGATTCGAACCTGGAATCTTCTGATCCGTAGTCAGACGCGTTATCCGTTGCGCCACAGGCTTTTTTTTTTTTTTTTTTTTTTTTTTTTTTTCTTTATTTCCTGGCTTTGGAAAACACTTCACAAAAAAAAAGGAACAGACAAATCACAAAAGCAATAGTACAGGACAATGAACACATTGAAAGACATACTCAGCCAGCGTCAGGCTGGCTTCGTCACATTAAAACTCCCGCAAAGACAACAAAGGCTCTACCCTTGAGAGCCAGTCGGGAGGTTCCGCAACCGCTTTTTGTATAGCGACAAACCAGTCCATACACTCTCGGAAATAAATTCGGGCAGGGCGCGCTTCCCTGTCACAGTGATAGCCTGCCATTCTGGAGCGCCATATACAGTGGAGACCCAGGAGCATAATTAAATCAAATGGAACCCCGTCGTCATTATCAATGCTTAAATATCGAATGCCATGCGAATCTAGGGGGAAATCTTTCTTCATAGTCCGTTGCAAAACATCCCAAAAATAAACCCCTTCCCAACAATGTAAAAAAACATGGTCTATTGTTTCCGGCTGCTTACAGATTAAACAATGCGAACCCCAAGGTAAAAATAAATCCTTTCCCTCGAAAAATTTCTTTACTGACAACGTTCCGGTGTGTAATTTAAAGAAAAAGGTCTTAGCGCCTGGTGGCACCTGCATTTTCTTTACTCTCTTTAAGACGTCCGAGCCTGGGCCTCCACTGTATAAGGCTCTATACAAAGGTTGTGGCAAAACAGTGTCACATAAATCTTGGTACAGCTTTTTCCGTTTTACACAACACAGATATTCATTAGAAAAACGCACTGAAAGAAATCTAACACTTGCGACGACCTCTCTGTAATAGCCGAATATACCACACGTAACTTCTTCGGTGGAGACAACAAACTCCGGCAGTAGGCACCGCAGCCTAACTTGGCAGACAGTGCGCAAGAAAGGGTCGGAAACGTCGCGAAAAAACAAAAACCGATTGACCACTTGCCGCAAAAAGAGGTGTCCAAGTCCCAAGCCACCGTCTTTCACCCGACGGAATAAGTTTGTTCTGCTGCAGCGTTCCCATTCTGCAGCCCAAACAAAGACGGCGAAAATCCTGTGGAGCTTCTGTACGTTTACACGCGAACAATGCAAAACTTGCATAACAAACCAAAGTTTACTAATACTTCCGTTGCGCCACAGGCCCGGGACGAGGGCAGTGTTCTTGAAGAACACACTCAAGCGTTCCTTCGAGGGTCCCCAAGGCAAAAGTAAAAAAGGAGGAGGAGCGAGCCTGCCAGGATTCGAACCTGGAATCTTCTGATCCGTAGTCAGACGCGTTATCCGTTGCGCCACAGGCCCGGGACGAGGGCAGTGTTCTTGAAGAACACACTCAAGCGTTCCTTCGAGGGTCCCCAAGGCAAAAGTAAAAAAGGAGGAGGAGCGAGCCTGCCAGGATTCGAACCTGGAATCTTCTGATCCGTAGTCAGACGCGTTATCCGTTGCGCCACAGGCCCGGGACGAGGGCAGTGTTCTTGAAGAACACACTCAAGCGTTCCTTCGAGGGTCCCCAAGGCAAAAGTAAAAAAGGAGGAGGAGCGAGCCTGCCAGGATTCGAACCTGGAATCTTCTGATCCGTAGTCAGACGCGTTATCCGTTGCGCCACAGGCCCGGGACGAGGGCAGTGTTCTTGAAGAACACACTCAAGCGTTCCTTCGAGGGTCCCCAAGGCAAAAGTAAAAAAGGAGGAGGAGCGAGCCTGCCAGGATTCGAACCTGGAATCTTCTGATCCGTAGTCAGACGCGTTATCCGTTGCGCCACAGGCCCGGGACGAGGGCAGTGTTCTTGAAGAACACACTCAAGCGTTCCTTCGAGGGTCCCCAAGGCAAAAGTAAAAAAGGAGGAGGAGCGAGCCTGCCAGGATTCGAACCTGGAATCTTCTGATCCGTAGTCAGACGCGTTATCCGTTGCGCCACAGGCCCGGGACGAGGGCAGTGTTCTTGAAGAACACACTCAAGCGTTCCTTCGAGGGTCCCCAAGGCAAAAGTAAAAAAGGAGGAGGAGCGAGCCTGCCAGGATTCGAACCTGGAATCTTCTGATCCGTAGTCAGACGCGTTATCCGTTGCGCCACAGGCCCGGGACGAGGGCAGTGTTCTTGAAGAACACACTCAAGCGTTCCTTCGAGGGTCCCCAAGGCAAAAGTAAAAAAGGAGGAGGAGCGAGCCTGCCAGGATTCGAACCTGGAATCTTCTGATCCGTAGTCAGACGCGTTATCCGTTGCGCCACAGGCCCGTTTTTTTTTTCTTTATTGCCGGCTTGGCGAAAAACAAGATCACAGTGTTAAAATACGTCCTCCGACATTTGGTGGAGCGTTCATTAAAAGTGTTTCAAGTTTGCAAGTTCATCCATGATACCAATCCATTCTGGGGGGTCATTTTGGGACTTGAGTGCATCTCTGACATATAAAATGCTCTCAATAAAGTACTGTCCCGCAGGGCGATTGTCAATGTCTGCATTCCGGACTGCCATACGCACTTTCCACAGACTGTGCAGGCCCAGCAGCATGACCATATCTAGGGGTATACTACCAAGATCTCGGACAGGTAGAAACCGGATGCCGCGAGGTGACAACGGGAGGTCTTTTTTTAAGGTTCGTTGAAGGATGTCCCATAAGAATACGGCATCCCAACACTCGAGGAAGATGTGTTCTGTTGTCTCTGGCTTTCTGCACAATAGACAGTTTGTAGACCACGGAACAAAGATTCCCTTTGCTTCAAGCCAGGGTTTTACCGCCAGTGTATTGCTGTGGAGCTGGTAGAAGAATGTTTTGGCTGAAGAGCGAATTGGCATCTTTTAACTCTTTTTAGGACGTCTCCTCCTGGGCCTGCACTGTATATGGTACGATACAAAGGCACGGGCATCATTAAATCACATATATCTTTGTACAATTGCTTCTTAGAGACAGTACACAAAAATTCTAAAGAAAAACGAGCTTTCAACATCTGGAAAGCAGCAACCGCCTCAAACAGGAAACCGCGGACACACGTGCTTCGTACGTCACTCGTCGACACAACGAAATTTGGAAGGAGTTCACGTAGCCTAACTTGTATGACGCTTCTTAAGAAAGGATCACTTTGGTCCCGCAGAAATATAAATCTGGAGACGACCTGTCTCAAAAACAAATGGGCTAGCCCCACACCTCCCTCTCTCACCGACCGGAACAAACTGGTCCGACTCGTTCGCTCCCATGTAGAGCCCCACACAAAAACGGCGAGAACTCTGTGCAGTTTCTGAACATTTACACGCTTCATGCACATAACTTGAAGCACATACCAGATTTTCGCCACTATAAACAAATTGCATACTGTGGCCCGAGCAAACACTGACAGCTCACGTCCTCCCCAGTTTAGTGTTCTCTCTCGCGCTTTGTCAGTTTCGCAATTCCAATATTCAGTAGCGTCCTTGTAATGCTCAAGGGGTACCCCTAAATAGTTTCCCAGTGATTCAGTCCATTGCATGTTTTGGAATGATAAAGGTTTGGTCTCCCAGCTCCTGTGCCAAAAACCCAAGCATTTACCCCAATTCACAGTGCTCCCTGACATTCTACAAAATTTGGTTACAATGCTCCCTGTTTCGTTGATGCTGTCTCTGTCTGTGCAAAACACTGCTATATCATCAGCATAAGCTAAGAGTTTAGCTTAACTCGCCATTAGACGGAAACCCCTCACTTGTTCATTTTGAATAACCTTCAAACAAAACGGTTCTAGGTATATCGCAAACAACAGAGGAGACAGTGGGCATCCTTGCCTCACGGATGTCAACACCTGAAAGGGTGTTGTGACGCATTCGAAACTCTCGGCATATGCCATCTTAACGCCTTCCATTATCACCGAACCTACATTAACGTGTTCTAATATGCTGAAGAGAATTTCGTGTACGACGCGATCAAAGGCCTTTTGCAAATCGATCTGCATCATGGCGACACGTTCCCCCCAAGCATCACAACACTCCATGACGCTTCTGGCCACATGTATGTTTGTAAAAATTGATCTTCCTTTAATTCCGCATGTCTGGTGGGGCCCAACTATTTCTTTCATCACCCTCTGGAGTCTTCTCGCCAAAGCCTTCGTGAAAATTTTATAATCGACGTTTGTCAGGCTGATGGGGCGATACGATGTCACTGAAAGCTGTTTCACGGGATCGTCAGTTTTAGGAATAAGCACAACGTGCGTTCTCCGAAAAGACAGGGGTAGTCGCTTTTCGTCATAAGCCTGCTTCAGTACTCTGTGAAGTGCAGCTGCTAGTTCATCCTTGAAAGACTTATAAAACACTGCGCCTATGCCGTCTGGTCCAGGCGTTTTGTCAGGGCAGAGTTCACCAATTGCTGTCCTTATCTCTTCCACCGTGATTGGCTCTTCTAGCGCAGACATCACATCCTGATCTAACTTCGGCATGAGGCTTAGAAATTCGTGTCCAAATCCGTCGTCTACACTTCTCTTCCGACCGAGTAAATCACGATAGTAATCTACAAAAGCTTGCCGGATTAAATCGGGGTCGGTGATCACAGAATCCCCGAGCCTTATCTGTTTGATTTCATTCTTTGTTGCGTATCTCTTTTCGTCTGATAGGGATCGCTTCGTTGGTGCCTCTCCTAAAAGCAGTCTGTCGGCACGTGCCCGCACAACGGCTCCCATGTACTTTTCTTGGGCGATAACTTCCAATTTATTTTTGAGTTCTTTGATTTCATCCGTATACCTGCCCGGATGTGCACTTTCCAAACTCAGGGCAAACTTTAGGTCGCACTGCAAATCTTTTTCTTTTTTCCTTGGATTGTGCCTTAGGAGGCTACTTCTTTCAATGGCTTTTATCTTAATTTGTTCTTTAAACTGTTCCCACATCTCAATTGATCTTTCTGGCCGAGCTTCTAGTAGAATCTCATTACTTTGCTTTACTTGGTTTAGAAAAACTTCGTCTTGTAGCAGTTTAGCATTCAATTTCCATAACTCCCAGTTGAACAGAGACTTCGTTTGCTTTAATCCTATTGTGGCAATCACTATACTGTGATCGCTGAAAGATACATGTTTCACTTCATAGCGCGTGCACACTGGCAAAAGATCAGTGGAAACATACAGTCTATCGAGTCTCGCATGGCTTGTTCGCTGGAAGTGCGTGAACTCTGGTATATCACCACTCGATAACGCGTATCCAATGTCCTCCAAGTCATTTTCAAGCATCAGTTCGCTCAATAAATGCGCACTCTTGTCTCGAACAGCTTGACTACCAACTCTGTCTTCGGCTCTGCATACGCAGTTGAAGTCTCCAAGTAAAATAACGTATCTGTCACATTTCAGATAAGGCCCTACGTTTGCAAAGAACAATCTACGTTCTTCCTCCCTATTTGGCGCATAAACGCAGATACTTCGCCACTCAACGTTTGACAAAGAAAAATCACAGACAATAAATCTACCATTTTCACACACAGTCAATGCTTCAAATTGGACAGCCAAGGATTTGCGAACAAATAACGCACAGCCTCCCGAAGACCCAACAGCATGGCACACACACACGTCCTATCTTTCTCTAAAAGGCTCGACCATGCGGTTCGTCTGCTCTTCACTTTCAACCTTCGTCTCCTGCACTGCAATTAAATCTAGGTTGTTTTCTAAAAATTCACGTCTCACTTGATACTGCTTACGCCTCGCAGACAGCCCTCGCACGTTCAAAGTGGCTGCACGCAGTGCTGTGATGGAATTTGCTGCCATTTTCGCAACGAGTGAAACGAGCCGCATGGTCTTACCTTGAGCTCGTCGGCAAATAGAGACGTCCCATGTGCTGCAACACCGCTCCAAGGGTCTAGTGGTTCGCGCCTCGGCAACTGCTTAGGTGTCTCGGCCCCGTCACCGACGCCACAGACACCTCTTAGTTCCACGCTGGTAACGAAAACACTTTCCCCCGTCATGACGGGGGCGTTGTTACCGCAGGTCTCCGTTCCGGTGGGATGGTTGGCTTTGACTTGAAGCTTGGGCGCCGAGTTAGGCCCGTCTTTGCGGGCGGTTTCTCATTCTCGGTGTTCTCTGAACTGCCTGTCAAGTTGTCGTCGTCTTCACGAGTACGCTTCGCCGCACCGCCGCTGCACACATCCTCACTCGCGTCCATGGGGGCTGTGTCTTCCTTGGCAACGGCCTCCAAACCATCGCCCAAAGAATTCTCTCGTGCGCTAGTTTCCGGTGCCGGAGCATGCTCATGCTGCACGGTGGGTGGGGCCTGAACGCTGTTCTCGCGGTCTTCAGGCACGTGCTCAGAAGAAAGAGGCGTGCTGGCCGCCGCATCCGCTTCTGTGAGACCCCGTTGGGCCCCTGACGCCTCTTAGGCCTCTACTTCGTCCATTAAATGTTCTACAAAACCATCACCTTTCCCAGACTCCGCAGCACTTGCGTACGTTTTCACACAATGCCCCTCGTTATGTCCAAAGCGGCGGCACAGGCTACAGCGCGGAACCTTGCAATCCCGTCGGATGTGCCCGGTCGACTTGCACCGCAAGCAGAGCGGCGGCCTTCCCGGCACAACAATAAGTGCGGGCTCACCTGAAATTCTCAGCTGGTGTGGAATGTCGTCAGTCTTGACTCTGGATTTCAGTTTCAAGGTGACGGTACGCGTTGTGGTTCCTTTGTCCACCACGCCTTGAGCCCGCCACCTTTCCTTCGTCACGCTCGTCACCTTTCCGTACGGGGACAGGACCTCTTGCACATCCTCGTCAGCGACGCCGTACAGCACCCAGTGAATCTTTATCCGCAGGTCTTGGTTGTTCAGATCCACGAGGATACACGGGCCGTTTTTCACTTTACATCTCTGGCAGTCAAAAGCTTCTTCGTCGCGACGGCGCTCTTCATTGTAACAGCCCACACATGATTCATCTGGTACGCCCCCAAAGCCAGCACTTCGGGGAGAAAACCTAGACGAACCAACGCATCCCGGAAATCTTCGACACGGTAAGGCCTGTTCTTCGGATCAGCGTGCATAAAGATGTATTCAAAACAATTTTTCCTGTTGGTAGCGTTGGCAAGATGACCTGGTAATCTTCATCCGAAGCAGCAAAAAACCTGTTTCCGCGACCAGCAGCGGCCGCTGACACCGCTCCAGCGGAGCTCATGATAGCATGTCCGTCACGCTCGGTGGCCGGAAATGGAATCCCCACAGGCCCGGGTCGAGCACAGAGTTCTTCACGAACACACTCGAACGATCCTTCGATGCCCCTCGAGGCAAAAGTAAAAAGAGGTAGAGCGAGCCTGCCAGGATTCGAACCTGGAATCTTCTGATCCGTAGTCAGACGCGTTATCCGTTGCGCCACAGACCCGGGTCGAGCATAGAGTTCTTCACGAACACACTCAAACCTTCCTTCGATGCTCCTCGAGGCAAAAGTAAAAAGAGGAAGAGCGAGCCTGCCAGGATTCGAACCTGGAATCTTCTGATCCGTAGTCAGACGCGTTATCCGTTGCGCCACAGGCCCGGGTCGAGCATAGAGTTCTTCACGAACACACTCAAACCTTCCTTCGATGCTCCTCGAGGCAAAAGTAAAAAGAGGAAGAGCGAGCCTGCCAGGATTCGAACCTGGATTGGATTGGATTGGAGTAAACTTTATTTGTGCCTGCAGTTGGACGCTCGCGAACCTGGAATCTTCTGATCCGTAGTCAGACGCGTTATCCGTTGCGCCACAGACCCGGGTCGAGCATAGAGTTCTTCACGAACACACTCAAACCTTCCTTCGATGCTCCTCGAGGCAAAAGTAAAAAGAGGAAGAGCGAGCCTGCCAGGATTCGAACCTGGAATCTTCTGATCCGTAGTCAGACGCGTTATCCGTTGCGCCACAGGCCCGGGTCGAGCATAGAGTTCTTCACGAACACACTCAAACCTTCCTTCGATGCTCCTCGAGGCAAAAGTAAAAAGAGGAAGAGCGAGCCTGCCAGGATTCGAACCTGGAATCTTCTGATCCGTAGTCAGACGCGTTATCCGTTTTTTTTTTTTTTTTTTTTTTTTTTATTGCCAGGATTATAGTCAACATGAAAGGGTACAAGGCGTAAAACATATCAGCCACACTTGGGCTAACATGACACTAAAATTTTTTTCAGAGACACCAATGCATCCAGACAAGCAATCCATTCTGGTGGATCAGGGAGCGCTCGATAAACTTCTCTGAGACATACGATACTTTCGATAAAGTGGTCTCTGACAGAACGCACGACAGGTTCGGCATGTTCAAACTGCATTCTCGTTTTCCACAGCGCGTGGAGGCCCAGGACCATGATAAGATCGTACGGTATATCGTCCGAAGCGTCTACCGGCAGGAATCGTATTCCATATGGGTCAAGAGGCAACTGTTTCTTTAATGTGCGCTGGAGAACGTCCCAATGGAAAATCGGGTCCCAGCAATCTAGGAATACGTGCTCTATGGTTTCAGGCTTTTTGCATAAAAAGCAGTTTGTTGACCACGGTATGAAGATGCCTTTTTCCTGAAGCCAGGTCTTAACTGGAAGTGTGTTGGTATGTAGCTTAAAGAAAAAGGATTTAACTGAAGGTAATATTGGCATTTTCTTTACTCTTTTGAGTACGTTTTGTCCAGGGCGTCCACGGTGTGGTAAACGGTATAACGGTACAGGTAGCATGGTGTGAACAAGGTCCTTATACAGTTTCTTCCTACTAACAGTGCACAAGTAGTCTTGTGAAAACCGCACGTTTAACAACCTGAACGCGAGCACTACTTCGCGCAGATAACCAGTCACAGCGCCACATGTGTTCTCACATGACGTCACAATGAATCCTGGCAGAAGTCTACGTAGCCTCACCTGCATCACGGTGCGGAGAAAGGGGTCATTTTGATCCCTTAAGAAAAGAAATCGTGACACGACTTGCCGCAAAAACAAGTGAACCAGACCTAGCCCACCGCACTTGACTGAGATAAACAAATTAGTTCGGCTAGATCTCTCCCAGGTCGAGGACCAAATGAAAATAGCGAGGACCCGATGGATTTTTTGTATGCTCGTTCGCGATGCACACAACACGTTCATCACATACCATATTTTTGAAATTAGGAAGACATTGGAGACAGTCGCACGGGAAAACATTGACAGCTGTCTTCCCTGCCATGCATCAGCCTTTTCTTTTGCCTTCGTTGTTTGATCGGTCCAGTATTGTTCAGGATCACGATAACACTCCAGGGGCGCACCGAGGTATGGTTTAGGAACTGTTGACCAATGAAGGCGACAAAATTGCTCCGGCGTGGCGTCCCAGTCTCCATGCCAAAATCCATAACTTTTGTCCCAATTTATCTGGGCTCCGGTGTATTCGCAAAATTGTTCAACAACAGCTGTGGCTTCTTTAATGCTTTCTTTGTTTGCGCATAATACGGCGATATCATCCGCGTAGGCCAAGATTTTTATTTCTGCCTCACGTACTCTATATCCTGTTATGCGTTCATTGTTTGCAATTGCCAAACATAGCGGCTCTAGGTAAGCCGCGAACAGCAAGGGCGAAAGAGGGCATCCCTGCCTCACCGACGAGCGAACGCTCAGGCTGTCTGTCAGTTCGCCGTTTACGATGATTCGCGTTGAGCAGTCAGTGTACGCCATTCTGACGCCTTCAGTGATAACGCAGCCTACGTTAGAATGCTCTAAAATGCAGAGCAGAACCTCGTGCGAGACACGGTCGAAGGCTTTGGCCAGATCAAGCTGCATCATCGCAACGCGCTCGTCAAAGGCGTCACAACACTCGAGGACCGTTCGCGCGACATGCACGTTTGTTGCAATGCTTCGGCCTTTGATGCCGCAAGTCTGATGCGGCCCTACCAACTTTGTTATAACGCGTTGAAGTCGTGTCGCTAAAACCTTCATAAATATTTTGTAGTCCACATTGACAAGGGTTATCGGGCGATAAGACCCTGGCAAGAGACGTTTTGCTTCATCGTCAGTCTTTGGTATCAGCACGACGTGCGACGTTGTGAATGATAAAGGAACTCGCTTTTTGTCGTATGCCTCAGTGATGACATTGTGCAAAATCTGAGCAACCGAACAGTTGAAGGCTTTATAAAAGGCAGCTCCTAGGCCGTCAGGCCCGGGTGCTTTACCAAGGGACAGGTCATCTATTGCGCGTTCTATTTCACTGACGGTTATCGGTTCTTCCAGTTGCGTCTGTACTTCTTCGTCCAGCTGTGGCATAAAGGAAAGAAATTCTTTCTGGAAGCTGTCTTTCGTATCACGTGGGTGTCCTATCAAGTTCCGAAAATGCTCGGCCATCACTGTCTTGATAACCTTTTGGTCAGTCGTGATCTCGTTTCCGTTGGCAAGCTGCCGGATTTCTTTCCGACATGCGTATCTTTTTTCGTCGGATAGTGCGCGCTTTGTTGGCGTTTCTCCCGCCCACAGCTTCTCGGATCTTGCTCGTACAATTGCCGCTTTGTATCTTTCTGTGTCTATAGTTTCGAGCTGTGTTTTCACCCGCCTTATTTGTTCAGTACATTTACCGGGCTGAATGTTTTCCATGCTTATCAAGAATTCTAGTTCCTGGCGAAGTTTTGTTTCGTTTTGTTTCTGGTTGAACTTAATAATGCTGCTTCTTTCGATGGCTATTATTTTAACTCTCTGTTTAAACTCTTCCCATTCAACTCCGAACTGGTTTGGCTCCAGTGTGAGCAACTTCTCTAATTCTTCCGTTACTGCGCTAACAAATGCATCATCTTCCAAAAGCTTCACGTTAAACTTCCAGAGGTTCCAGTTGAAGCGACTTTTGTTTTGCCTTCTTCCAAACGTTGCAGTTACCAAGCAGTGGTCACTGAACTGGACTGGTTGCACTTCATATGCTGCACATGAAGAAACCAGTTCGGGTGATGCGTATAGTCTGTCTAATCTCGCGTGGCTGTCACGCTGAAAATGGGTATACTGAGGACGTGTACCATTCGTAAATACGCTACCAATGTCTTCTAAATCATAATCATGCACCAGGGCACTTAATACTTCTGCGCTCTTGTCCCGAACTCGTGTGCGTTTAGCGCGATCATCCATTGTACATACGCAATTAAAGTCGCCCAACAATATCAACACTTTGTGACAGTTAAGGTAGGCTTCAACACGTTCAAAGAAAGATCGACGCTCGGTCTCAACGTTGGGTGCATAGACACAAATGACACGGAAAGATAAATCATAAACAGCAAAATCAACAACTAAAAGGCGACCACTTTGGCATGACAACACTGACTGTACACAGATCCCCAAGTTATTACGGATGAAAAGGGCGCAACCACCTGATCCACCATTCGCATGACAAACGCATACATCGAAATGCGTACGGAAATTGGACACCATTCGGTCGGTCAGTTCTTGGCTTTCGATTTTCGTCTCCTGTACGGCAACTAAGTGTAATTCTTTATCAAGAAGAAGGCGGCTTAACTGACACTGTCGCCTTCTTGCACCTAGCCCCCGGACATTTAACGTTGCTACGCGTAGCATTTCCCCGAGATTAAGAGCCATGGTAACACAATGGAATGGTGCCCATCCCCGGAAAGAATTCTCGCTCTCCAGGTCTGTGTGCCCATATACACACCGCAAGTCTGCCAACAAAATATACACTGAGGCATGCAGGAAGAAGCTTGGTGCCAACAGCACCTTGCCTCGACCCGAAAAGAAAACGGCACATCGACACAGCCATAGAGCTTAGAAATCCCCCCGTTCCCATTATGACGAAGGCAACACAAAGCTACGGAGGCGGTTTACCCGCCTGCCGAGAGTCGACCGGAATGTTCGGTCGCGGCTTGAACGACGCCCGCCTACCTGGCGTTTTCTGCGGCGGCTCGTCCCCGCCGCTTTCGTCCCGCTGCTGCAGCATGCTGGTGGTGTCTTCATGCGTCCGCTTCCCGGCTGCGGGACTCGTTGATTCACGGGACGTGTCCATGTTCTCTGCCGCGGTGTGGTCGTCGCTCACGTGCGGTTCAGGCTGCTTTTTTTCCACGCCTTTCGGCGTAGCCACGACGTCCTGGGCAGGTGGTTGTTGCTGTTCCGCGGCGCTTGCCACAACGACAGGTTTCTGCGTAGTTTGCAGTTGAGCCTGAGTTGCCGTTGGCAAATGCGCTGCTTGTCTGCCTCCCGCCGACGATAACTCCTCGACGTCCGCTTCATCCATTAGCAAGTCGGACGTATCCTCTTTGCTCCCCAGTCCGGTGACGCTGGCATATGTCCGCTCGCACTGGCTGTCTTCGTGTCCGAAGCGCCGGCAGGCACCACACCGTGGGATGCGGCACTCGCGGCGAATATGACCCGTGCCGCGACAGCGAAGGCAGAGCGGAGCCCTGCCCGGCACAACCACGAGGGCCAGCTCACCTGCAACACTTAGCTGATGGGGCACATCGTCAATTTGCACTCCAGCATTCAGCTTCAGTGTCACGAGCCTGGTGGTAGAGCCCTTGTCGGTCACTCCTTGGACCCGCCAACGCTCGCGGGCAACTTCAGTGACTTTGCCGAACGGGGCGAAGGCGAGGCGTACGTCCTCATCCGGTACACTGTGGAGAAGCCAGTGCACCTTCATGCGGACGTCCCTGTTGGCCGGGTCGATGACGAGGCAGCGCTGCTTCTTCACTTGCAATTCACCAATGCTGGCTAGCTTCTTTGCCGTTTCAGCGTCCTTGAACGTGACAGCCCAAACATGGCTCATGCGGTACGCCCCCAAGGCGATAACCTCGGTGAGCACCGACTGTTGAGCGAGGGCGTCACGGAAATCTTCTACCCGGTACGGGCGAGCACTTACGTCCGCGTGCAAAAAAACTGTATTTACAACAAACGGACCTGTAGGCAAACTGGGCAGAACAACCTGGTACTCACTATCAGTTGACATAAACCTGTTTCCGCGGCCAGACATGGCCGCTGTAGCCGCTCCAACGGAGCCCGTCATCACACGTCCGTTCGCTTCGGCGCCCGGAAGTGGGAGACGCGTTATCCGTTGCGCCACAGGCCCGGGACGAGCGCAGTGTTTTCGGTGACAGGCTCAAGCGCTGCATTGATGGCTCTGACGGAAAAAGTAAAGAATAAATGCAGACTAAACGCGGAATGTCGTGCAGTAGCCCTAGTTACGGAGGGTACTAAAGGTCCTTACGTACTAAAGGCATTTCACTTAAATCTTTTGCCTAACGGCCTGTAGAATAAGGCCTACACTCTAAAGGCATTTGACCTAAACGCCTTTGACCTAGCCTTTACCCTGAAGTCATTTACCTTGAAGTCCTTCACTCATTAGTACCCTTAATCCACCCTGGTCAAGGTCTGGTTGGCCACAAACCGGCGGGCGGGTGGGCCGCCTGCCATAAAGCAGGCTTCAGACACGTGCTATGTAGGCCCGAAACCGGAAAATGCACCGAGCCGGAGTACCAGGGTTCGAACCCGACTGTGGCGGCCGCGTTTCGATGGAGGCTAAATGCAAGAGGCGCCCGTGTGCTGTGCGATGTCAGTGCACGTTAAAGATCACCAGGTGTTCGAAATGATTCCGGAGACCACCACTACGGCTCTTCTTTCTCTCTTCTTTCGCTCCCACCTTCCACCCTTCCCTCACAGCGTGGTTCAGGTGTCCACCGAGATATGTGAGACGGATACTGCGCCATTTGCTTTCCTCAAAAACCAATTTGCCAATTTTGCCTAGCAGTGCTACCGCACTACACATCCGCCAGCCCAACTTGTGCGGACGTGCTTATATTAAAATTATTTCATCGCCAATAATAATTAGACACGTGACAGCCACTCTGGGACGCACTCCTGAATTTTTTTTTTCCTGCACATGGTTCCGTAAGCTTTCTTTAAAATATTGTCGAACCGGTCTTACATCGGATAAGCGTGCCGTACTGCCATTCTACATTTCCAAATGCTATGCAAGCCCATCAAAGGGAGTGCCATCATCTCTTTCTATTGGCAAGTAGAGGATCCCATTGGCATCGAGTGGGAATTCTTTCTTGATTGTGCTCTAGAGGGTCAGATCCCACAGGTACGCAACTTCCCAGCATTGCAAGAACACATGCTAATCTGTCTCCTCCGTTCTGCACATTACAATAGTGAGTACTCCGGGGAGAAAAAACTTTGGTAAAATTGGTTGAACAATCCATGGATTGATATCCACTCTGACGGTGAGCGGGAACCATTTTTGGTGATATTTTTACGTCGACTGTACCTCGCTCGTTCGGTTCATAAATATGGTTCAGGTATCTCCGAAAAGCTACTTTTCTCTGCTTTCAAAAGATGCATTTTGTTTAACGGTAGCTGCAAATTTGTTTCAACTGTAAAAGAAAACGCAAAGATGAAAACTGGCAGTTGAGCTCAACTTGTCTCATTAAATGCAAAATTGTGAAAAACCTCTTGCACCTAGAGAAATATCTTTCGAGATACTTTGAGATCGTATGCTAATGAACATATTTAAGCATTTAGAAGTACGTGTATGGATTAGTTTATTAGCCACGCATGTTTGAAAAGCATAGAAAACAGAACAATGTAATCTGCAATAACTTTTGGGATATGCATTGCACTGCGGCGCCTTTTTGTACAGTTTTAGATCGTCTAATCGCCCTTCCATTCTGAAAATTTCATCCGTCTGCCTTGTTTAGTTTAAAAGTTATTCCTGATCAAAGTTAGCGTTTTTTCGAAATAGTTAAAAACGGAATGCAATACTGTTCAGGTAACCAGCGCGTGGCAGTTTTGAGATTTTGCGTGAAGAAACTTAATACTTCGCTCTACGCGGCTAAGCATCGCCTTTACTCTACGGCTTTTGGGGAATGCGCAATGTCTAGTTGATTTTAGCTACCTTTTTTGTTCTCCTCATGAAGGACACAAGCTCTTGAAACGTTCCGCAGCTTCTTTCTTTCTGGCAAATATACTACTCTTAAAATGTCGGTCTCTCATTCCTTTAATCAACTTGTAACAATTGCCAAGAACAAAGTCCACTGAATACAAACAATAATAGCAATAACGCAGCGACATGCGATAAAAGTAGATAAATTTAGTAAGTAGCGCCATCTACACACATGCACGTGTACTAAATATATCACAGTTCAAAAATATAACGAGTGTGGCGCTGCTAAACATTTACAATCAGGAGGTGTTCACGAGAGGGAACGATACCTCTACGATGTTTGCACGTTTCCCTCGATTTTGCCCTATGTAGTGTGTGTCGAACTTCCAAGCAGATTTCCGCCATATTGCTTTGCTGGATTGTTTTGTAGCGTAAAGCTAGTAAAGCCACACTACGCGGGTCAGAGCCGAGTTTTGCGCGAGTGTGCGCCGCCTGTTATGCGCATGCGCGAGAACCGCGTGACGTCACGAGAGGCGCAGGTCCGCAGGTGCGTCGCCTCCTCGCCACAGCCGGTGCAAGCTCCTCGCTGCCGGCGCCGCCGGCGTGCGCTCCTCTCCGACGCGTGACCTCGTGTTTACGACAGTCGCGCCGCGCGCTACTGCGCATGCGCGAGGAGGGTGCGCCGAGAAATGACGGTCGCGCTCAACATGTAAGCTCTGGTAAGCTAAGGAGAGTCGAGCCGCTGCCAAACGGCGCAGAAGACTGGAAAATGTAAATTTTTCCGATCCCGAGGTTGTCGCCTGGCAGTTCGCCGTCGAGCAGCCAAGGCGAAACGTGCGGCCGAAACACCGGAGCACTTAAAGGTACGGACACACTGGCGGCAAGACGCGCGCGGCATGCCGCCGGCGGCAAGCCGCTTGCCGCGAAACCTGCCGCGGCGGCGGGTTGATCTGCCGCGCAGCGAATGGGTCGAGGGGCCATTTTCGGCGGCTTGCCGCGTGCCGCGGAGCGGGGAGACCAATGAGGGGCGCCCGGCTTTGTGACGTAGGGAGCGTCTGTGTCGCCACCTCTTGGCTCCTACTAAAGTTACATGCCAGCGGCGGCGGCGGTGCCGCGTGCGCTCCTGCAGAATCGCGGACCTCGACCGGTTTGGCTCACGAAGGGAGCTTTGCGCGGCGGCGACTCTGCCGCCGAGTGTGGCCGTCCCTTTCGCGGCGGGGGTGGCGCCGCCAGCGGCATGCCGCGCGCTTTGCCGCTAGTGTGTTCGTACCTTTACGCTACGTATATCCAGGCATAGCAGAGCTAAGCCACTGCCAATTTTCACCTGACGCTACGAAACGCATTCTGGGCGTCGTATTATTTTTCGAGGACAGGCATTGCTAAAGCGACAGGAAAGGGAAGAGACAGGCTTTCGCTTCGTGCTGCCGGTTGTTCGTTGTTCCGGCTAGCGCTGTGGAGGGGAAGTTGGAGAGCGCTCGATTCGCCTGCACTCAATGCACCAGTTCGGCAAAGTTCTGCGGCAGCGGCGGTGCGGCGGGTGTGTACCGCTAGTTCCGGCACTTTGAGCGCAGTTTGGCACTGTCTGCTTCCAAACGGATGGTCGAGTGCAGGCCTGGTCGTCGCTAGCCTTTGCGATGCCAATGAATTGCAGCCAGCTGTTTACAGCCTACATCAGCGGCAGCCAACCTCTCGTATCTCATGAAGAAATGTGCAAACAGCTTATCACAATAACATGTTGCCATGAACCAGCCTCGATCCGTTTCTTTGAAGAACTCGAGCAGCGTTCGAGCTTGTCGACGAGTGAAAGTTACTTGAGTCTCCGCCGTTTATCACAACCCGCAAACCATCATCTGTTTCCTTGGCGGCTGCAGCTGCACTATTTCAGCACTAACCATGGAGCAGGTGCAGTTTTCCTGAACTAGACTCGCACTTCTTTCAAACGAATGCCGTGGTTCAGAGGGCGCCATGTTCCACCGCTGAAATGAATCCATGTGGCATATAAGTCGGGTACAACTCAAGAACGAAGCAGCACATGCCCATCAAAGGAGACCGCCCAGCCAAGCGCGTCGACCGAACAGTTTTCTGTTCGGTCTCCACAGGTGCGCCGCGACAGCAGTGGAGACTGAAGCTGCCACGACCGTCTGTTGCCGAATATGACCTCACCTGTAACATTCAGCGCTTTTGCGAAAAAGACGCTCTCGCGCGGATCTATGCAAAAGGTGAGCAGCCCAGCCCTCTCCCCCCTCCTCCCCCTTTAGTGGCCAGTGCAGCTGAGACAATAAACGGGGGCACCACACCTACTAGTACCTTCGCCTTTCTCCCTGTCTTTTCCCCTGCTCCAGCTCAGGTGCTCCTAGAGACGATGGCGGATGCCGGGGCAGCAAAATCTTTTCCTTTCTTTTTGCGTCATTATTCTTTTGGCCTTATCCCGAACAAAGGACATCCACTCTCGGCTACACGGGGACAAAACGCCGTCTCCTTCCTTCTCTTTCGCAGGCTTGGCTGCATGCACAGCCACAGAAATCGACGTGACTGGCTGGAGGGCTCCCTCTGAGTTGCATGTGCCGCTTCGTTCTTTAGTTGTAACCGACTATAGTGCTGTGAGGTCCCCTCTTCCGGAACTGGCACAAAGGACCGCCCCCTCCCCTTGCTGCGCGCCCCTCCTGCAGGCGGGGTAGACTAGCGCCGCAGAAAAAGGAATTCTCGGAAAATGATTACAAGCCCGTTATAAGCGGTGTTTACATGACGGGTTGAGTGGAGGATTTGAGCTGAAAACCGGTTACTGGGTTCACGTAAACGAGTCGGATCCGGGAGTCGAGGGAGCGAGTCCAGTCAACTCCGCTGCAGGGGGTGGGTTGACTCACTCGACCCCAACAGCAGATAGCACGTAAACCGGTCTGAGTCGGTTTAGTGGAAGGAGAGGTGATAAATGCGAACCTGTTATTCGCTTGCGCCGTAGCGCCTGCGAGGCAGCCGTGCATGCCGCAATCTTCCCGGCTGCCACTGCCCTTTCCCGCTGCGCCGTTCGACGCTTCGTGCCGCTGCTGTTGAACCGGTCGCGACTCGCTAAAATCGAGTTCATGTAAACATGCAGTCAAGTTGGGCTGACCTTGCTCAACTCGATCTCCTGGCTCGACCCGCCGAAGTCGGGTTCATGTAAACGAGGCTACAGTTTCCTGACAATAGACGGTGTGAAAATAGCAGCTGTTCCTACAGTTTCCACGTACGCGCGCGTGGACACGCACGCGTACACACACACATACGCGGGTGCACTTTTTCAATCTTTGATCCAACCAAATCGAGGCAAATCGACGCAAGGCAAGAAAGATATACATTTCAGCACGCGATGGAAAATTCTGGAGGGAATAAGCAACCTAATGATGCAAACTTGATACAAGAAAGACGTACGTCTAAAATGAATAAGAGCACGCAGTTGAGGGTCCAAACGAGAGAGGGGAGGGGGTCGCCCTAAGTGCCTACAGAACTATCGCTTTGTAGCCGACCCCTTTTTTTTGGCAGCATTCCTGCACACCTCGCCCCCCCCCCCCCCCCCCCGTTCTTCTTCGTACAATGTCTATAAAGAAGTCTCGAGTCCGCCTCGTGAATGGTATGCTTGGCAAAATTCCGTCGAAGTTGATCGGAATTGGTTGCAAGGTGCCGCCGCATGTACGACGAATATTTGCTTCTGAGGTAAACACATTCCGACACCCTGCGGTGCTAACCCTCTCAATAGCAATTTCTCGTCTCTTGCGCAATGTCGATTCATCTCAAGGGTAAACAGAAATTGACAATTGCCCACTTCTCTATACCTTGTTCTTCCCCAACCCTAGTTTCTAAGGTTGGACAGGCATACGCTGAGCGTTGACTAAATTGTATAGCTGTCTTTGTTATAGTTTTCTTATCATAGATGCAATATCATTTGATAAAAAATATTTTTTTTTCAGCGCTATAGTTAGCAGGTTACACTGTAGACCAGGACTGTTCCGACTACTACTAATATTGCTATGCATCAACAGTGACGAAGTGATTGAACGCGCAAAAGACGAGGGCAGAAGGAAGGACACAAGAAAGGCACTGATTTCAACTATAAGGTTCATTGAAAAAACAAAACAAAAAACGCTAGAAATATATACATGGGACATAAACATAATTAATTTTCTTTATTTCACACCTTCCTTATTTTTGGCGTCCGCTTCCTCTTTTCGCTTACTTACTAATTTGCTCTGTGCAATTATGTCGACAATTATCACTAACTCTCCCAAGTTTCCACTGTGGCGACGTTGTGCCTTTTGCGATGCGGGCTGGGCAGCATTATTTTTTTTCTTTTTCTTTGCTCCCACTAATATATGTCACGACATTGAAAACAGGAAAGTCTGTAGTCGGGTAAAACTCAAGAACGAAACGGCACATTCCCTCAAAGGAGGCCCTCCAGATAGTAACATCGACGGTACAGCTTTCTGCGGCTATTTAGCCAAGGCTAAACAAGAGAGAGAAGGAAACGGTCCTCTGTTCCCGTGCTGGCATCC
The DNA here is from genome assembly GCF_055824585.1 of Amblyomma mixtum. Lineage (NCBI taxonomy): Eukaryota > Metazoa > Arthropoda > Arachnida > Ixodida > Ixodidae > Amblyomma > Amblyomma mixtum. The sequence goes on from NC_143019.1 coordinate 59,746,340, forward strand.
TTATCCCGAACAAGGATCACCCCACCTCTGACTCCGTTTGGACAAAGACGGTACCCTCTTTGCCCCGGCTCTCCAACTTTTTCCCTTCACCCTTCCGGAACTATAGACCGAATAAAGGAAGCCCCACTCTCTTTGGCTTTGGCGAGGGACAGGCAGAGAAAGAAGCATGCGGAACCACCCCAACCAACACCTCCCCCCATGCACGACGGGGACTAGCAGCCGGGCTTGCCATGGTTCGTTTGTAATCCTCTGAAGGCAGGCGCAGCAACAAAAGAAAAGCCTTCACGCAGCACGGGTGCACGGGTCAAGAAAGGACCGGACACGTATCTCAACATCTCAACCAAAACCAGTCTCGGGTCGCTGGGGGCCAAGACGGGTAGGCACTTTCTCAGTGATGGATCAGTGTCGTAGCCTGGTGGCAGAATATGAACTACTCGCAAGATGGCGGCAGTGGAACCGCCACCTTAAAAAGGAAAATCTTAACATCAGACGGGACTAGCATTGCTTTCACACGCTTTAGAACGTTCTCCCATGGGTTGGACTGTAAAGGGCCGATATAACGGCGCGAGAAGAACCACATCACAAAGATCTTTGTAAAGTTTCCTGCGGTTGACTTGGCTCAGGTATTCGAGCGGAGACCGTGCTGATAAAAACCTGCACGAAACCACAACTTCGCGAAGAAAACCACGAACGCCGCAGGCAAAATTGCCGAGTGGGGCAACTACATTGGGCAACTGCTTCGCCAGGCAAAGTTGGCAGACAGTGTGTAGAATAGGGTGCTTTACTTGCCTGAAGAAAAAAAAAAAGCGATTGACTACCTGTCTCAAAAGCAAATGCTTCAAACCGTGGCCTCCGTTACGAACCCGTAGAAATAAATTTGTACGGCTTGATCTCTCACAAGATGCCCGTATATGAACACTGTGAACACGTGACGTATTTTTTGGATATTTACCCTTGAGCAGTGCAAGACTTGGAGGGTGTACCAAAGTTTGCTTGCTAAAAATAGGTTGCAAATTGTGGCTCTCGAAAACATGGACCACTTTCACCCATTCCAATTGTAAACTCTGTCCCTCAGTTTATCCCCTTCGGACGTCCAGTACGATTCAGTCTTTGTAGTCTTTGTAGCACTGAATTGGTAGAAAGGTTACACCTATAAGTACTTAAACTAAGTACTTACTTAAGGTGACGTTTGAAAAAGTGTTTGGGGCCACTGGCCATTCCCCGTGTCAGAAGCCTAGGCACTTGCCCCTGTTTACCGCGCTACCACTTGCTTGACAAAAACTTTTAACGCAATCGACAGCCTGTGTGACAGATGGGACAGGTGGTGACACCTGTATTTCGTTTTTCCACCTTTTCTAGCCCACAGAAGCAGTGCAAGCAGAACCTTTGTCATTAGAACGCGGTACTCTTTCGATGAAGGATCACTCTTATTTGTCCACAGTGCTCCCTAAAAGTCCACACTGCTCCCTTACATGGAACATTGAGCGCACAATCAGGAGCGCAATGTTTTTACTTCCTAATCGAACTTCTGAAAGGGCACAAAGCGACCATGCGTTTGGACAGAACTAGTTCGAAGAAAACAAAACTTATACTTCTCACTCATATTCACTGAGTAATCGCTGACTGCATGCCAATAAAATATTCCCTTTCGCAGTGCTTCGAACGACGAGGTTTTTCTTCCTTGCATTTGCCGCTGGACGGAACAATAGCAAAGTACATGTGCTGCGTCCCTGAAAGACTAAACGTATTTCGGGGAGCGAAAGTGAAAAGCTGGATGTCACCGAGAAGTTAACGTCGGCTCGTTTTTTGGAAGGACAAAATGAACAAGTGCGCGCATCAAGAACAAAGGAAGGAACGGAGAGAACATCTGAAACAACGTATAAACAATAAAACGAGCGACAGTAAAGACAGTGCAATAGACGGCTATATGCAGCATTTCCTCGTCGTCTTGAGACAGGCCCGCTGGCCACTCTCTCCCCCGCACTCTCTCCGCTTTCAACCCTGACGCCGCATTGTGCGACGTCGCGCCGCCCACGCTCGCCGCTCCCAGGGCGGCCATCAAACGGGCCTCATACCATTCCGAGCAGCGGCGCCAAGGCATCTTCGTCCCGATGAAGTTTTGAATGAAGCAAAGAAAAGGAAGGAATGCACCGGGCCAAACCAGCTGGAACCGGTTCGAACCGGGCTCGGGACCTCGCGGTCCGGATTGAGCGAGCGTGGGGTTGGAGAGGCGACGACGCCGACCTTGCCTGCCACTAACGTCAGGGTTCCAAAGGCATAGCGTGCAGCTCGCCGCGACGGACGGCGTTGCTGTGGCGAGCTAGGAGAAAGAGGGGAGAGGAGGAATCGCGCGTGGCTTGGATCGCGGTCTGGCGGCGCAGACGAATCGAATGTCTGTTCTTGTCACTCCTGCTTCATTCCTTTCTTCCGCTCATTGTCCAATGCACTTTACAGCTGTCCTGTAGCAGTGGTATTTGTATCCAGCCATTAGATATGAAAAGGATTAGTTGAGCTGTCGCACCAGTGATGTGCCATGCTTGCTGGCTTTATGGTACTTAAGCTATTTGACGTTGAGGTATGAGTGGACACAACGACGATTGATTGATTGATTGATTGATTGATTGATTGATTGATTGATTGATTGATTGATTGATTGATTGATTGATAGGACGGACGAACAGACAGAGACAGACAGACAGACCGACACAGACAGACAGACACAGACAGACAGACAGACAGACAGACAGACAGACAGACAGACAGACAGACAGACAGACAGACAGACAGACAAACGGAGAGACAGACAGACAGACAGACAGACAGATTGGTTTACATGGACATGTTTAAGCCCTCTCAGATGTTACAAAGCCCAGTTGTGCATGGCGCAAAGGCATTTCGTAGCGTTTCGGCAGCCCGGTGGAAGATGGCGCCTGATGCCTGGGCTTGGTAAAGTGACTTTAGGGTTTGAGAGTACGTGCGATTAGGTCCCGGATCGCGAGTATCGTCTTCTGGTCTTTAGTAAGCACCTCTTACGTACATCCATTGATTGTACACTTGTGTAGCATACAGGCTGTTTGAGCCCGATGACGACAAAGGCTACACGAGGCTCGGGGCACATGCTAGGGATGGTCACGTGACCACGGATTAGCGCGGTTGAGACGACGACGGTAGCGCTCGGCCCATGCATTCCCGTAACGTGCAGAAAAGCTTGAGAGGCAGCGCATGCAACACATTCTGCGTTAAAAAAACAGAAAATTCCAATAAGTGAAGGCTTATCGTCGCTGGCTTTGGCCTGGCGAAACATAAAGCCCTAGCGGTGTTGCTTTCTAAAACTCGCTCTGATGGTGCGACGGGCGTTTCGGTATTCATGACACGTTTGCCCACTAACAGCAGCAAGGAATGCACGGGCAGAAGCCACAGTGGTGGCCCGGTGAACGAAACCGCGACACGCGCAAAGGAAAGCGATCGCTTTCAGCGCTCCTCCACGATAAGAACGGGTTGCCCTCAAGGACAGCTGGCGGAGTGCCAATTCTCGTCCCGGGCCTGTGGCGCAACGGATAACGCGTCTGACTACGGATCAGAAGATTCCAGGTTCGAATCCTGGCAGGCTCGCTCTTCCTACTTTTTACTTTTGCTTTGAGGAGCATCGAAAGGACATTTGAGTGTGGTCTTGAAGAACGATGTGCTCGACCCGGGCCTGTGGCGCAACGGATAACGCGTCTGACTACGGATCAGAAGATTCCAGGTTCGAATCCTGGCAGGCTCGCTCTTCCTACTTTTTACTTTTGCTTTGAGGAGCATCGAAAGGACATTTGAGTGTGGTCTTGAAGAACGATGTGCTCGACCCGGGCCTGTGGCGCAACGGATAACGCGTCTGACTACGGATCAGAAGATTCCAGGTTCGAATCCTGGCAGGCTCGCTCTTCCTACTTTTTACTTTTGCTTTGAGGAGCATCGAAAGGACATTTGAGTGTGGTCTTGAAGAACGATGTGCTCGACCCGGGCCTGTGGCGCAAGATTCCATTTCCGGCCACCGAGCGTGACGGACGTGTGTGTCATGGGCTCCGTAGGAGCGGCTTCAGCGGCCCAGCAGGGCCGCGGTAACAGGAATATTGCTTCAGACAATGAGTACCAAGTTGTTTTGCCTAGTTTGCCAACAGGGCGTTTTGTTTTGAACACCGTTTTTCTACACTGTGATGTTAGGGCCCGCCCGTATCGGGCAGAAGATTTTCGCGATGCGCTCGCCGAGTTATCGCTCCTGCCGGAAGTGATTGCCCTCGGAGCCTACCGCATGAGCCATGTGTGGGCGGTGACTTTCAAGGACGAAGATGCGGTGAAAAAGATTGTCGGCATGGGTGAGCTGCTGGTGAAAAAGTGCCGCTGTATCGTAATTGATCCTGCCAACCAGGACGTTCGCATGAAAGTGCATTGGTTGCTGCACAGCGTGCCCGACGACGACGTACGGTTTGCCTTCGAGCCGTACGGGAAGGTCACAGACGTCGGCCGAGAGCGGTGGCGGGTGCACGGCCTAGCAGATAAGGGCTCAACTACCAGACTGGTCACCTTGAAGTTGAAGCCGGGCGTAAAGTTGGACGACCTGCCGCACCAGGTGAGCGTCGCCGGAGAGTTGGCCCTCGTGGTCGTGCCAGGCAGGGCTCCGCTCTGCCTTCGGTGCCGTGGCACGGGCCACATTCGTCGCGACTGCCGCATCCCCAAGTGCAGTGCGTGCCGACGCTTCGGTCATGAGAGCAGCCAGTGCGAGCGGACGTATGCCAGCGTAACAGGACTGACAACCACCGACGACGCCTCAAACCTGCTCATGGACGAGGCGGACATGGACGATGCAGCATCGGTGGCAAGTGCAAGAACGGAGGTTGCCGAAAATACGGTGATTCCACTGCCGCAGCAGGAGCAACCCGGAACCGAAGCGGTTACTGCAGAGCAGCATCAACCGCCTTCGCAGGATTCTTCGACAGCTCCGAGCGCCGAGCTGAAAACCTCAGTTGATTATGAAGCGGCTCCCAGCACCTCAGAACCCGAGGTTATGGACATCCTTAGCGCTTCAGCCAGCCTGCTGGCGGGGAAACGACCACACGACAAGATCCTTAGCGTTGGGACGAAGGAGGACGGCGGGGGCGGAGACGAGCCACCCACCAAAGCCCCAGGTATGCGGAGGTCTACCTTGAAGCCGCGACCGAACATTCCGGTCGATTCGCGGCAGGCGGGTAAACCGCCCCCGTAAATTTAGTTTGTCTAGCTAAGGTGGGTTGGGAGGGGTTTCCGTAAACGCCATGGCCCTCATCATGAGCGGTTCGTTTTTCGTGTTCGGGCTTGGAAAGAGGTGCCAAGTTTACTTGGACTGTCCTTTTTTGTTGGTTAGAGTTTTATTTTTTTTTCCTGGCCTTCGACGCGCTTATCGCCACAGTATGATGACCACAGACCCTTGGGCTATTGTAATGGGCACCATTCTACCGTGTAGCCATGGCGGTTAATATCGAAAGAGCGCTACGGGTAGCGACGTTAAACGTACGGGGCCTTGGAGCAAGACGACGACAATGTCAGCTTAGTCGCCTTCTCTTAGATAATGACTTACATATAGTGGGAATCCAAGAGACAAAAATTGAGAGCCAGGAGCTCACCGACCGAATGGTGTCCAATTTTCGTGCTCATTTCGATGTGTGTATTTCTCACGCGATTGGTGGATCAGGTGGTTGCGCCATATTCATACGCAACAACTTTGGAATCTGCGTGCAGTCAGTATTTTCATGTGACAGTGGACGCCTCTTAATCGCTGATATCGTCTTTGGCGAATTGGAGTGTCGCGTCATCTGTGTATACGCGCCGAATATTGACATGGAGCGGCGGGCATTCTTTGAAAGGCTTGAGGCGTACCTAAACTGTCAGAAAGTGATAATACTGCTAGGCGATTTTAACTGTGTTTGCAATGTTGATGACCGCGCAAAACATTCGCGTGTTCGTGACAAGAGTGCAGAATTTCTTAATACACTTGTGCACGAATATGACCTTGAAGACATTGGTAGCGTTTTCGCCAGCGGTACTCGTCCGCAGTTTACACACTTCCAGCAAGACAGCCATGCAAGGTTAGACAGATTATATGTCTCTGCCGAATTGATACCAATGTGTAGCGAGTACGAAGTGAAACCCATCGCATACAGCGATCACTGCTTGGTAACGGCCGCCTTTGGAAAGACGCAGAGGAAACGAATCTTTAGCTGGGACTTGTGGAAAATGAATGCGCAGCTGTTGGATGACGAAGCTTTTGTCGACGCTGTAACGAAAGAACTGAAAAATTTGACTGCAAGCGAGCCAGAATGTTACGCCATTCGTTGGGAAGATTTTAAGCAGAAAGTAAAAACAATGGCTATTGAAAGAAGTAGTGCAATTCGACGCAATCAGAAAGAAGCAGAGACAAAGCTTCGCCAGCAACTGCAGTTTTTTGTTAGTATGGAGAATGTCGAACCTGGTCTGTGTGTTAGAGGAATAAAGGAAGTGAAAACTGAACTTGAACGGATAGATTCGGAGAAGTACAAGGCGGCAGTAGTGAGATCAAGGTCCGAGAAGCTGTGGGCGGGAGAAATGCCAACCAAGCGGGCTCTCTCAGATGAAAAAAGATACGCATGTCAAAAAGAAATCCGCCAACTAGCTATAGGTGAAAACGTCACGTCTAACAGAAATGAAATTAAGCATGCGATTGCCGAGCACTTTAAAGAAATTCTAAGCCATCCACGGGACCTTAAAGATTGTTTCCAAAAAGAATTCCTTCCGTTGATGCCAAAGCTTGACGAAGAAGTAAGGACACAGCTAGAACAACCAATCACACCAAGTGAGATAGAATGCGCAATAAATGAGCTGGCAGTCGGTAAAGCACCTGGGCCGGATGGCTTAGGGGCCATTTTCTATAAAACCTTCCGGTCTGAGGTTGCCCAAGTTCTTTATCACGTTGTTAGCGAAGCGTATGACCGGAAAAGACTACCCTTGTCCTTCACAACCTCGCATATCGTGCTAATCCCGAAGAGTGATGATGCTCAGAAACGTTTGTTGCCAGGCTCATATCGCCCAATAACTCTTGCTAACGTCGACTATAAAATATTCACCAAAGTTCTAGCAAAGCGACTGCAAGGTGTTATTAAGAAGTTGGTTGGACCACACCAGACTTGTGGCATTAAAGGCCGCACTATCGCGACGAATGTGCACGTGGCTCGAAGCGTGCTCGAGTGTTGCGACGTGCTGGGCGATCACGTCGCGATGATGCAGCTTGACCTGGCAAAAGCCTTCGACCGTGTCTCGCACGAGGCATTGCTCTGCATACTTGAACACACAAATGTGGGCAGTGTGATTACGGAAGGCGTCACGATGGCGTACAAAAAATGTACAACGCGTATTATTGTTAACGGTGAGCTCACTGATAGCTTGTGCGTGCTCTCGTCGGTGAGGCAGGGATGCCCCCTTTCACCACTGCTGTTTGCCGCTTATCTTGAGCCACTCTGTCTGGCGATGGAACATAATGCGCGCATAACAGGTTACAGACTACAGGCTGCCGAAGTCAAAATTCTGGCGTACGCGGATGACATCGCGGTGTTCTGCGCCAGCAAAGATAGCATTAGAGAGGCAACTAATGTCGTCGAAAAGTTTTGTGATGCGACTGGAGCCCAGATAAACTGGGATAAAAGTCATGGCTTCTGGCATGGCGATTGGGTGGACACACCAGAAGCCTTTTGTCGGCTCACCTGGTCAATGGTGCCAACGCAGTACCTTGGTGTGCCTCTCGGAAATTATCGCGACCCTGAACCGTACTGGAGGGATCAAGCCTTGATGGCTAAAGAAAAGGCGAACGGGTGGCAAGGCAAGCAACTGTCGATGTTTTCTAGAGCTACTGTCTGCAACCTTTTTTTGATATCAAAAATCTGGTACGTCATGAATGTGTTGTGTGCGGCGAGGATGAGCATTCAAAAAATGCACCGGGTTTTTGCTATTTTTATTTGGGCCTCGACTTGGGAGCGGTCCAGTCGAACGAATTTGTTTTTGCCTGTAAAGAAAGGAGGTCTTGGCCTGGCTCACTTGTTTCTGCGACAAATTGTGGCACGCTTTGTTTTTTTACGGGATCAGAATGATATCTTCCTGCGCACAGTTATACAAGTAAGACTGTATAGACTTCTGCCTGGATTCGTAGTCTCGTCTGTGCAAAATATGTGCGGAAGGGTGACTGGATACCTGCATGAAGTTGTTTTATCGTATAGGCTGTTGAATGTACGTTTTTCCCAGCAGTACCTGTCAACCGTTACAAAGAAAAAACTCTACAGAGACCTTGTAGATGTCATGCTCCCTGTACCTTTGTACCGTTCTCCACATCGCGGTGGCCCAGGACAGGACGTCCTAAAAAGAGTGAAGAAAATGCCTATACTACCCTCCGCCAAATCGTTCTTTTTCAAGTTACATACAAACACCCTCCCAGTTAAGACCTGGCTTCACGATAAAGGACTCTTCATTCCCTGGAACACTGACTGCTTTTTATGCAAGAAACCCGAAACAATAGAACACGTATTTCTAGACTGCTGGGACCCGATCTTTCACTGGGATGTACTCCAAAGAACTTTAAAAAAACAGTTACCCCTGGATCCGTACGGCATACGTTTCTTGCCTGTGAATCCCTCAGAGGAAATACCTTATGACCTCATTATGGTCCTGGGCCTCCACGCGGTGTGGAAAACACGAATGCAGTTTGAACACGCGGACTTGGTTGTTCGCCCGGTTCGCGAACATTTCATTGAGAGCGTTGTGCGCTTAAGAAATGTGTACAACGCACTGCCTGATCCACCACAATGGATAACTGTACTAGATGGATTAATGTCGCTCAAAAAATTTTAAAGTCGTGTCGGCCGAAGTGTGGCCGCCATGTTTTATTTCTTGTAACCTCTTGATTTGTACGTCAAAATCGGCAATAAAGAAAAAAAAAAAAAAAAAAGCCTGTGGCGCAACGGATAACGCGTCTGACTACGGATCAGAAGATTCCAGGTTCGAATCCTGGCAGGCTCGCTCTTCCTACTTTTTACTTTTGCTTTGAGGAGCATCGAAAGGACATTTGAGTGTGGTCTTGAAGAACGATGTGCTCGACCCGGGCCTGTGGCGCAACGGATAACGCGTCTGACTACGGATCAGAAGATTCCAGGTTCGAATCCTGGCAGGCTCGCTCTTCCTACTTTTTACTTTTGCTTTGAGGAGCATCGAAAGGACATTTGAGTGTGGTCTTGAAGAACGATGTGCTCGACCCGGGCCTGTGGCGCAACGGATAACGCGTCTGACTACGGATCAGAAGATTCCAGGTTCGAATCCTGGCAGGCTCGCTCTTCCTACTTTTTACTTTTGCTTTGAGGAGCATCGAAAGGACATTTGAGTGTGGTCTTGAAGAACGATGTGCTCGACCCGGGCCTGTGGCGCAACGGATAACGCGTCTGACTACGGATCAGAAGATTCCAGGTTCGAATCCTGGCAGGCTCGCTCTTCCTACTTTTTACTTTTGCTTTGAGGAGCATCGAAAGGACATTTGAGTGTGTTCTTCAAGAACACTGCCCTCGTTCCGGGCCTGTGGCGCAACGGATAACGCGTCTGACTACGGATCAGAAGATTCCAGGTTCGAATCCTGGCAGGCTCGCTCTTCCTACTTTTTACTTTTGCTTTGAGGAGCATCGAAAGGACATTTGAGTGTGGTCTTGAAGAACGATGTGCTCGACCCGGGCCTGTGGCGCAACGGATAACGCGTCTGACTACGGATCAGAAGATTCCAGGTTCGAATCCTGGCAGGCTCGCTCTTCCTACTTTTTACTTTTGCTTTGAGGAGCATCGAAAGGACATTTGAGTGTGGTCTTGAAGAACGATGTGCTCGACCCGGGCCTGTGGCGCAACGGATAACGCGTCTGACTACGGATCAGAAGATTCCAGGTTCGAATCCTGGCAGGCTCGCTCTTCCTACTTTTTACTTTTGCTTTGAGGAGCATCGAAAGGACATTTGAGTGTGGTCTTGAAGAACGATGTGCTCGACCCGGGCCTGTGGCGCAACATTCTACTTCCGGCCACCGAGCGTGACGGACGCAGGATCATGAGCTCCAGCGGAGCGGCGATAGCGGCCCTTTCCAGCCGCGGAAACAGGCTCGAGGACAATGAAGATAGCGACTATCAGATTATTCTGCCAACTTTGCCCACCGGACGCGTTGTTTTTAACACGCTTTTTTTGCACGGCGATGTGCGGGTTAGGCCATACAGGGTCGAGGATTTCCGCGACGCCCTTGCCAACGTTGGTGCGCTCCCCGACGTGTTGGCGTTGGGGGCGTATCAGATCAACCATGTGTGGGCTGTCACCTTAACCAGCACAGAAGCAACAAAGAAGTTGGCGGCGTTCAAGGAACTGGAAGTTAAAGGTCGCCGCTGCCTCATCATCGATCCCGAAGACCAACAAGTGAAGCTGCGACTCCACTGGATGTTGCACGGCGTGGCAGATGATGACATCCGGACGGCCTTTGCGGCTTTTGGGAACGTGACCGAAGTGACCCGGGAGAGGTGGCGAGTTCAAGGCGTCAAGGAGAAGGGGTCCACCACGAGGGCGGTGCTCCTGAAATTGAAGCCGGGCATCAAGGTAGATGACTTACCGCACCAGCTGCGAGTCGCCGGGGAATTAGCCCTTGTCGTTGTGCCTGGGCGGGCGATGCAGTGCTTACGCTGTCGAGGCACGGGACACGTCCGCCGCGAATGTAAGGTGCCCCGATGTTCGAAATGTAGGCGCTACGGACATGAGGAGGCTGACTGTGTGCTCACGTACGCTTCGGCCGCGGGACCTGGAACGAGGGAGCGGTCGGCAGAGCTCACTATGGACGTAGTCGAGGCAGAGGAGGCGGCAAAGGGAACCGGAGAAGAGCGTACGCAGGCACAGGAGACAGACTCGTCGGGAGACTCCCCTCGAGACATCAATGCTGCCAGCGGTGCGGGGAGGAGTGACGCTACACCTGACCTCCCTAGGTCAGAGGAAGAGACGTCACCTCAGCCGGCAGACGACATGGAGCAGGATAACGGCGAGGAGCACCCGGACACCAGCGGTACTCGTTCGCCAAGCGTCACAGCCCCAGCCAAGCGACCCCACACACAGACCGATCTCGAAGGTGACAAGGCAACAGTCCCCGGTGTCGACGAGCCGCCAGCAAAAACAGTCCAACCCCGGCGGTCCACACTACGTCCGCGGCCAAACCTTTCTTCGGAGAGGCGTGCAGCGGACAAAGCGCCCCCGCTGCCAGTTCAGCCGCTCGCACCAGACGGAGGCGGTTCCAACGACGGCGTCTAGCCGCGCGCTAGACGAGGAAGGTAAGCACCATGCTCTCGGTCTATTCACCCTTTATGAAAATGGCGCCTGAAACCCCTTTGAGTGTAGCCACGTTAAATGTCAGGGGATTGGCAGCCAAAAAGAAGCAGAGCCAAGTGCACCGCCTGCTAAGTGACCATGATATCGACGTGCTTGCCGTACAAGAAACAAAGGTTGATGGGGAGGAAGAGACCGGGAGCATGGTGCAACGTTTCACGGCTAGATTTTACGCCATTGTGAGCCACGCGGTAGGGACATCGGCTGGGTGTGTATTGTTTGTCAAAAAGCTGCCCGGACTGATTGTACAGGCTCACTACTCATGTCTGTCAGGACGGTGTGTTGTAGCCGATTTTGCATATTCCAATGCTGAGTGGCGCATTATTTGTGTGTATGCCCCTAACATTGTTGAGGAAAGAGCAGTGTTTTTCCAGAATGTTATGCAGCAGTTAAGTACGGAGAGGCAGGTCCTAATGCTGGGCGATTTCAACTGTGTACTGAATGCTCGGGACAAAACCAGCACACGCGGCTTCAGAGACAAGAGTACTGATGTGTTGTGCCAGTTAACAAGCGAGTGGAATATGGAAGATGTGGCTGAGTACCTGGGGGGAGCGCGCGCCGTGCAGTACACGCACTTCCAGGGTGCGAGCCACGCGCGCCTTGACAGAATTTATGTGTCGCTGGATTTGATTCCCGTATGTAATGAATACCAAGTTGTGCCCATGACATTCACGGATCACTGCTTAGTGAAATGCGTATTCGGCACCAGAAAACGAAGGAATGCATTTAGCTGGGAGTTATGGAAATTTAATAACAAATTGCTCAGTGATGAAGCCTTTAGACAGGTTGTACTAAATGAACTCATTAAAGTAAGGCCGGGCACATTGTACGAAATCTGGAAGCAATGGGAGATGTGCAAAGAACAGATTAAAATAAAGGCCATTGATAGGTCCAGTTGCCTGCGGTATCAGGAGAAAATTAAAGAAACCCAGCTAAAGGCTTTGCTGGAAAAACTACATGAGCAAGAATGTAAGGCACCCGGCAAATGGATAGAAGATATTAGGAAAATAAAAGAACAGCTTGCGTTGATGGAAGAAGACAGATACCAAGGAGCGTTAGTGAGGGCAAGGGCAGAAAGCTGGAGCATGGGCGAGACGCCCTCGAAAAGAGCACTGGCATTAGAAAAGGCTCATGCAGAGAAAAATCATATTGATAAGATTGCATGGGGTGGCATGCTATCGTCAGATGACGAACATATCAGACAAGGCTTCTTCCAATATTATCAGCAGCTTTTTAACAAACAGGACGTCGACATAAACTTGTTCAAAGAAAAGTTTCTTAAGGCTATGCCACGACTAGACGAGGACACGAAGAAAAGATTAGAGATGCCAATCACAGAACTCGAGGTCGAAAAAGCAATCGATAGTTTAAATATGGGAAAGTCGCCTGGGCCAGACGGCTTAAGTGCAGCTTTCTATAAGGGGTTTAAGAACGAAATAGCGCCAATATTGACTGCGTTGTTCCAAGAAGCCTACGAAATAAACAGATTGCCGCTGTCATACGGGTTATCTCACACTATTCTAATTCCCAAGACAAATAACGAGGAAAAGCTCCAGCAGGTCACAGCTTACAGGCCAATTTCCTTGACTAATGTCGATTATAAAATTTTAATGAAAGTGCTAGCAAGGAGGCTGCAGTCAGTAATTCAGGATATTGTCGGCCCTCATCAAACGTGCGGGATAAAGGGGAGATCAATTATGACTAACATACACACGGCAAGATCGGTTCTGGAGTGTTGTGATCTGACTAATGAATGTGTGGCCATCCTCCAACTAGACCTCGAAAAAGCATTTGACTGTGTCGCCCACGAAATTTTGCTCAGTATTCTGGACCACGCGAATGTAGGTTCCGTAATTCGAGAGGGCGTGGCCATGGCGTACCGCAGCTGCACTACGAGATTAATTATAAACAAGAGTCTGGGGGCCCCCATTCGGGTGCAACGTTCGGTACGCCAGGGCTGCCCCCTCAGTCCACTTTTGTTTGCCATTTACATAGAGACACTATGTTTGAACATTATTAAGAACGAGGCTGTTCAAGGTTTTAGGTTGCAGGCAGCTGAAGTCAAGTTGCTTGCGTACGCGGATGACCTAGCGGTGTTTGCTGTGAATCAGCAGAGCATACGGGAGGCTGTTGTGTCAGTTGACAGTTTCAGGAAGGCAACCGGAAGTAAAGTGAACTGGGCAAAGTGCCAGGGACTTTGGCATGGGGGTTGGCCATCAACCCCAGATCTTTTTGCAAATGTGACTTGGGTAACTATCCCCCCAAAATACCTAGGAGTGCCACTAAATTGCTACCGGGACAGTGATGCATATTGGAAAGAACAAGCGAACGAACTACGGGAAAAATCAGATAGATGGAAGGGGGCACATTTATCAATCTTTGCGAGAGCGACGGTGTGTAACTTGTTCTTTTTAAGCAAACTGTGGTACGTCATGCAAGTGTTGCACTGTTCCCGGGCAAATGTACAGAAGATACATCGCATTTTAGCTGTTTTTGTTTGGTCCTCGACCTGGGAACGGTGCAGACGGACGAATTTGTTTAGACGTGTGAAAGATGGTGGCCTTGGGCTAGGACATCTGTTTCTGCGCCAGCTTGTAAACAGGTTTTTCTTTTTTCGAGATGTGCGTGACCCTTTTTTGAGAACTATGTGTCAACTAAGGTTGACCCGTGTTTTGCCTGATTTTGTTGTGGGAACAAGTTATTTTTCCGGAAGAACTTCAGGTTACTTCAGAGAAGTTGCTGATAGCGTTAAATTTCTTGTTGTGCGTTTTTCGAGAGAATATTTAAGTGACGTGAAGCGGAAAAAGCTATACGCAGATCTGTGTGATGTTGTTTTTCCAGTGCCCATGTACAGAGCTTTGTACGATGGAGGCCACGGAGGGGATGTTCTGAAAAGAGTAAAAAGAATGCAAGTACAGCCAGGAACCAAAACTTTCTTCTTCAAGTTGCATACCGAGACACTATCAGTTAAAGGGTTTTTGGAGGGAAGGGGTTTATTCCTACCGTGGGGTTCGCATTGCCTAATATGCAAGTGCCCCGAAACAATAGACCATGTGTTTCTTCACTGTTGGGAGGGTGTGTTTTTTTGGGACGTTTTGCAACGAACACTTAAAAGAGAACTGCCGCTTCATCCCCACGGTATCAGATATTTGGCAATTGAAAACCTGGACGGGTTCCCGTTTGATCAGGTAATGCTCTGGGGCCTCCATAGTATATGGCGCTCCAGAATGGCGGGGTATTACTGCGACTCTGACGCTAGACCAGCCCGCATGTATTTTCGGGAAAATGTACGTAGATTTGTGGAAGTGATGAAACTGCAAGCATGTGTACCCGATTGGCTACCCAGGATGGAAAATTTGACTCTGTTGAGAGAATTTTAAACTTGACATGGCCAGCCAGGAAGATCTGGCAGGTTGCTGGTTTTCAAAGTTTGGTGTCTGTATTTTTGTGTTGTTTTCTTGAAGGTAATAAAAAAAAAAAAAAAAAAGCCTCGGTAGCGCAAAAAAAAAAAAAAAAAAAGGGGGCCTGTGGCGCAACGGATAACGCGTCTGACTACGGATCAGAAGATTCCAGGTTCGAATCCTGGCAGGCTCGCTCTTCCTACTTTTTACTTTTGCTTTGAGGAGCATCGAAAGGACATTTGAGTGTGGTCTTGAAGAACGATGTGCTCGACCCGGGCCTGTGGCGCAACGGATAACGCGTCTGACTACGGATCAGAAGATTCCAGGTTCGAATCCTGGCAGGCTCGCTCTTCCTACTTTTTACTTTTGCTTTGAGGAGCATCGAAAGGACATTTGAGTGTGGTCTTGAAGAACGATGTGCTCGACCCGGGCCTGTGGCGCAACGGATAACGCGTCTGACTACGGATCAGAAGATTCCAGGTTCGAATCCTGGCAGGCTCGCTCTTCCTACTTTTTACTTTTGCTTTGAGGAGCATCGAAAGGACATTTGAGTGTGGTCTTGAAGAACGATGTGCTCGACCCGGGCCTGTGGCGCAACGGATAACGCGTCTGACTACGGATCAGAAGATTCCAGGTTCGAATCCTGGCAGGCTCGCTCTTCCTACTTTTTACTTTTGCTTTGAGGAGCATCGAAAGGACATTTGAGTGTGGTCTTGAAGAACGATGTGCTCGACCCGGGCCTGTGGCGCAACGGATAACGCGTCTGACTACGGATCAGAAGATTCCAGGTTCGAATCCTGGCAGGCTCGCTCTTCCTACTTTTTACTTTTGCTTTGAGGAGCATCGAAAGGACATTTGAGTGTGGTCTTGAAGAACGATGTGCTCGACCCGGGCCTGTGGCGCAACGGATAACGCGTCTGACTACGGATCAGAAGATTCCAGGTTCGAATCCTGGCAGGCTCGCTCTTCCTACTTTTTACTTTTGCTTTGAGGAGCATCGAAAGGACATTTGAGTGTGGTCTTGAAGAACGATGTGCTCGACCCGGGCCTGTGGCGCAACGATTCTGCTTCCGGCCACGCTCGTGAACGGACGCAGGATGCAGGGCTCCGTAGGAGCGGCTACAGCGGCCATGTCTGGCCGCGGAAACAGGTTTTTTGAAGCTGAAAACGAGTACGAGGTCATCCTACCGAGTTTGCCTACAGGTCGTATTGTTTTTAATACAGTTTTTCTTCATGCTGACATTCGTGCACGACCGTATCGCGTCGAGGATTTCCGCGATGCATTGGCTCATCTCGAGTTGCTCCCTGACGTGACTGCCTTGGGGGCGTATCGGATGAGTCACGTGTGGGCGGTGACTTTCGACAATGCTCACGCTGTCAAGAGGATGCTCGCCGCTGGGGAAATTCAGGTGAAAGAACGTCGGTGTTTGATAATTGATCCAGCAAACCAAGATGTTCGAATGAAGATTCACTGGCTGCTTCCCGGAGTGCCAGACGAAGACGTGCGAGCGGCCTTTGTGTCGTACGGAAAGGTAACGGAGGTCAAGGCTGAGCGCTGGCGCGTACAAGGCGTCACCGGCAAAGGGTCGACAACGCGCCTGGTGTCTCTCTCCCTGAAAGCGGGAGTCAAGCTGGACGACCTGCCGCATCAGTTGAGCATCGCTGGTGAATTGGCCCTCGTTGTGGTACCGGGCAGGGCCCCCCTCTGCTTGCGCTGCCGTGGCAAGGGTCATGTTCGGCGGGAATGCAAAATTCCGCGGTGTGGTGCGTGCCGTCGTTTCGGGCATGAGGAGAGTGAGTGTGCGCGAACGTATGCCAGCGTGACCGGGCGCCCTTCTAACGAAAAAGCGTCCGAGCTGATGATGGACGAGCTTGACGCCGAAGAAGCTGCGATGGGAAAGGGAGACAACGCTTTGGAGACATTGGTGCCCGTTTCAACCAGTGTCGAAGAGCGGAGCGGGCGGCTCAAGTCCGCATCCAGTCTGCCGCAAGACGGATTGCCTGAAGAGAAGGCTGCTGTGTTGGAAGACGCCTCGGCCCTATCTAACGAGGCTTCTGCGAACGCTGAAGGTCAGCAGGAGGAAATGGTGGTCTCTATGGCTGCAAGTAGCAGTCAGGCTGGAAAGCGACCACGAGAAAAGAATTCCGATACACCGCATGCTCCCGATGAAGGCGCTGAGGAACCACCGACGAAAGCTCCTGGAGTGAGGCGTCCGTCTTTCAAGCCGCGGCCTAAAGTTCCGCCCGACCCGCGAGAGGCGGCCAAGCCGCCTCCGTAGTTTTCGGTCGGCCGCGTGCACCTGGGAGCCCTCGCGTGCAACGGGAGCATCGACGGACAACCGGCAGCGTCGCTTCGCAAGTTGCCTAGCCAGCGCAACCATAGACTGTTGTGAGTCCAGCGACGTTTCTGTGCGTAGCCTCCTTGTTCCCAAAGTAAACAATGGGCGGTACAATTTGCTTTGAAAAGAAAAGATGGAGGGGAAAAAAGATGCAGCATTACGTATAGCCACGCTTAACGTGAGAGGGCTAGCCGCAAAGCGGCGGCAGTATCAACTTAACCGTCTTCTTCTAGAAAATGACATCGACATTGCAGCTATCCAAGAGACAAAAGTAGAATCTGAAGAGCAAACTGACCGCATGTTGTTAACTTTTCGATCCAGATATGATATCTGTGTGAGCCATGCCGTTGGAACTTCTGGGGGTGTTTTGCTGTTGATGCGAAACAGCATTGGCATTGTTGTAGAGTGTGTAAAAGTAGACGCAAGTGGTCGTCTTGTAGTTTGCGATTTTTTCTTTGCTCAAATGAAATGGCGAGTAATCTGTATATATGCCCCGAACAAGCAACAAGAGCGTAGAGTGTTCTTTGAGGAACTTGTTCCCCATGTCAGTACCGATCAAAATTGTGTTTTACTTGGGGACTTTAATTGTGTTTGCATGCCTGAAGATAGGGCAAGGAGACAACCTGTGCGCGACTACAGCGCTTTTTACTTAAACACGATGGTCACAGAGCAAAAGTTAGAAGATGTAGGTTTGCTGCTGTCAAATTCTAGTCTGCCAAAGTACACTCATTTCCAGCGCGATTCCCATGCTAGACTTGATAGGGCTTACATATCTGTCGCCCTTGTGCCAATGTGTACCCATTACATGGTGAAACATGTATCATTCAGTGACCATAGTCTGGTTATGTTTACACTAGGTGCAAAACAAAGGAATTCGCGCTTTAATTGGCATCTTTGGAAGATGAATACCAAACTTCTCGAAGACGAGACCTTCGTTAGTAAGACACAAGATAGCATAAGAGAAGTACTGACAAGTGGGGCTAATAGTTTTGTTTACGCGTGGGAGTGTTTCAAAGAAAGCGTCAAGATAAGCGCAATCGAATACAGTACTGCGAAGCAACACAAAATGAAACAGGCAGAGAAGCAATTACAATGCCAGCTCGATTTCTTACTCAGTCAAGAATGTGCGCAGCCGGGACTGCGCAGTAAAGAAATCAGAGAAGTTCGGAGGCAGCTGGAAGTGCTAGACAATGATAAATACAAGGGAGCAGTTATACGGGCACGGGCAGAAAAGCTTTGGGTTAGTGAAATGCCAACGAAGCGGGCACTAGCGGACGAAAAGAGCTACGCAGCGAAAAATGATATCCAAGAGATAAGATTCGAAAATGCCCTCACCCGAGACAAGGAAATGATTAAAAGGGCGTTCGTTGAACACTACGGAGAATTACTTGGGTGCAGCAAAAAAGTGGCAGAGGGTTTTGAAAGCTCGTTTTTGTCACTCATGCCAAAACTTGGTGATGAAAGAAAATCAATTCTAGAGGTGCCAATTAGGGTCCAAGAAATTGAAAAAGCCATAGATGAGCTTAGTCCGGGCAAGACGCCTGGTCCGGACGGTTTGAGTGCGGCTTTCTATAAGCGGTTCCGACAAGAAGTGGCAGAGGCGCTTCACGCCGTTTTAATGGAGGCGTACGAAAAGAAAGAGCTGCCACCGTCTTTCCGACGAGCGCACATAGTCCTAATTCCAAAGAGTAATGATCGCGAGAAGCAGCAGTCGGTTTCGTCTTTCAGACCTATAACGTTAACGAATGTGGATTATAAAATCTATATGAAGGTGCTAGCCAGGAGATTGCAAACTGTCATCAAAGATATAGTGGGACCCCATCAGACTTGTGGAATCAAAGGAAGGACAATAACTACTAACATTCATATTATGAGGAGCATTTTAGAGTGTTGCGACGTTTTCTCAAGACGGGCAGCAGTGTTACAGGTTGATCTGGAAAAAGCTTTCGATCGCGTCCATCATGACACACTTTTCAGCATATTGGATTATGTAAACTTGGGCTCGGTGATTTCGGATGGTGTCAGAATGGCATATAAGGGGTGCTTCGCGAATATTGTAGTCAACAAAGAACTTACTGACAGTATCGAAATCCAGTCATCTGTGAGGCAAGGGTGCCCCTTATCCCCCTTGCTATTTGCCATCTATCTGGAGCCGTTTTGCTTGAAAGTACTGTACAATGAAAGGGTTAGAGGCTTCCAGTTAATGTCAGCAGAAGTGAAGGTGCTAGCATACGCTGATGATATTGCTATTATTTGCGAAGACAAAGAAAGTGTCAAAGAGGCCCTGAACGATGCCACATCATACTGCCGATGTACCGGAAGTGTCATAAACTGGAACAAATGCCTGGGTTTCTGGCAGGGGGTTTGGGAAGACACACCTTCCTTATTTGAAAATGTTCAGTGGTCAGACACGCCTACAAAATACCTAGGCGTGCCAATTCAGCATTACAAGGATACGACACAGTATTGGCAAGAAGAAACCGAGCATGTCCGCTTGAAAACAACAAAATGGGGTGGCAGGGATTTTTCCATCTTTGCTCGCGCAACAGTGTGTAACCTTTTCATTGTCGCGAAAGTATGGTACGTGCTGCAGGCGATGTTTATGACAAGAATGTGTGTTCAGAAGCTGCACAGAGTGTTAGCGGTGTTTGTGTGGGGATCAACCTGGGAGCGCACGAGCCGCACAAACTTGTTTCGCTCAGTGCCGAATGGTGGATTGGGCCTTGTGCATTTATTCCTAAGGCAAGTTGTCTCGAGATTCATGTACCTGCGTGACCAAAATGATCCCTTTTTGAGGACAGTGATGCAAGTGCGGCTGCAAAATTTTTTACCTGAATTTCTGGTGAGTGCGAGCGGATTTAATCGTCGTGGTGTGCAGGGGTATTTGCGTGAAGTCGTGGGGGCTTTTCAAATACTGAAAGCGCGTTTCTCGATGCAGTACCTCAGTGGCGTAAACCGCAGGCGCCTTTATATGGACCTTTCAGATTTGATGTTACCAGTTCCAATTTACCGCATACGGAATGGCCAGGGTCAGGGTGGTGACGTTCTTAAAAGGGTGAAGAGGATGGCCGTGCGACCATCGGCGAAAACCTTCTTTTTCCACTTACACAGTGGTACACTGCCCGTTAAACCATGGTTGGAGGAGAAGGGTATATATGTCCCATGGTCCACAAACTGCATAATATGCCGCAAGCCTGAAACTGCAGACCATATGTTCTTGGACTGTTGGGATGCGGTCTTTCTGTGGGACATCCTGCAAAGGACGTTAAAGAAAGACCTTCCAATAACGCCGTATGGCATCCGTTTTTTGCCAGTTGACAACAAGGACGGTGCACCGTACGATTTGTTCATGTTGTTAGTACTGCATGGTGTATGGAAGACACGAATGGGTGTCCATCACGCAGATGAAAATGTACGACCTGCTAGAGAGTATTTTGTTGAGAGTATTGCTTACCTGAGAGATGTGTATAAGGAACATGCCAACAAACCCGAATGGTATGCTCTACTGAATGAACTTGTTGCCCTGAAATGGTTTTAATCCATGAGTGCTGTCTTTGTTCAGATAGCACCTTTTAATGTGTTTTTGTTTGATTTTCCTGTCTGGTCGGCAATAAAGAAAAAAAAAAAAAAAGGCCTGTGGCGCAACGGATAACGCGTCTGACTACGGATCAGAAGATTCCAGGTTCGAATCCTGGCAGGCTCGCTCTTCCTACTTTTTACTTTTGCTTTGAGGAGCATCGAAAGGACATTTGAGTGTGGTCTTGAAGAACGATGTGCTCGACCCGGGCCTGTGGCGCAACGGATAACGCGTCTGACTACGGATCAGAAGATTCCAGGTTCGAATCCTGGCAGGCTCGCTCTTCCTACTTTTTACTTTTGCTTTGAGGAGCATCGAAAGGACATTTGAGTGTGGTCTTGAAGAACGATGTGCTCGACCCGGGCCTGTGGCGCAACGGATAACGCGTCTGACTACGGATCAGAAGATTCCAGGTTCGAATCCTGGCAGGCTCGCTCTTCCTACTTTTTACTTTTGCTTTGAGGAGCATCGAAAGGACATTTGAGTGTGGTCTTGAAGAACGATGTGCTCGACCCGGGCCTGTGGCGCAACGGATAACGCGTCTGACTACGGATCAGAAGATTCCAGGTTCGAATCCTGGCAGGCTCGCTCTTCCTACTTTTTACTTTTGCTTTGAGGAGCATCGAAAGGACATTTGAGTGTGGTCTTGAAGAACGATGTGCTCGACCCGGGCCTGTGGCGCAACGGATAACGCGTCTGACTACGGATCAGAAGATTCCAGGTTCGAATCCTGGCAGGCTCGCTCTTCCTACTTTTTACTTTTGCTTTGAGGAGCATCGAAAGGACATTTGAGTGTGGTCTTGAAGAACGATGTGCTCGACCCGGGCCTGTGGCGCAACGGATAACGCGTCTGACTACGGATCAGAAGATTCCAGGTTCGAATCCTGGCAGGCTCGCTCTTCTTTTTTACTTTTAAGGCGAAAGCCTTTAATGCCTTATACTGTCGTGACCAAGACGTGTTAGCAAATGTGTCCGAGTTTCGGATGCATGCCTTATACGGGCATATGCTATTCAATAGCCAATCGATGCTTAATCGGGTGCAATCAAAAGACAGCGGAACATGATATAAAGAGATTTCATTATTATATCTTTGTACTTAATGACTACATGACTAATTGGTAATTAGTAGTAGTTAAGAAGTGCCATGTGGGACTGTGCACTGCGCCTGTACCTTAGCACTAATTAATCAGTGTAATAGTTAAAGTCACGTTAACTGTCACTAACCATACATTAACTAGTGTCACGAAATGTGCGTCATGCTTAACTATCATTAACCATCACTAATAGTTCGACGTTTCTAGACGTTTCATAGACATTGTGTCGAACATTCTAGCCAGTTCCATCACTTGACAGGTGAGTGACAGGACATGATGCATGACATTAGAACAATGGTAAAGACCAATTAGCCTAACTAACCTTTCTAGTCAGACCACACCAATAAATAAAACCGAGTAGGAAAGTGGTCGAGTTGGGGAATGGAACCTAAATGTTTTCACTACCACCACCACCACCACCCACCACCTCCAGAGTGGAGACGAGCACGCTAACCACTCCGCCATGCCAGCTCGATGGTTTGGAATGAACAAAGGCCCGTCTTGCTATAATACGGCGCCTTCGTTCCCTCCCATCTTCCTCCCTTCCCTTACTGCGACGTTCAGGTGTCCACCGATATATGCGAGAGAGATACATTTCTTTTCCTGATCAACCAATTTACCGTCGAGCAAGGTGCGAAGCCAAATGGGCGATGATGTTCTGTGGACTCCCTGGCAGCGTTGCAAGACGCTGTCGCGTTCCTCTCTAGAGGCGAAGCTGAACATCTTAGCCACACATCAGTGACACAAGCAGCAACGTTGCGCTTAAGTCTTTCGCCTCGCCGCACTTTAGGTCAATAAACTGCCCCCTGAATTTTTTTGCCGAAGACCCTCGAAGGAATTCTTCAGTGTATCAGCAAAAACGCCGTGTTCGACCTGGGCCTGTGGCGCAACGGATAACGCGTCTGACTACGGATCAGAAGATTCCAGGTTCGAATCCTGGCAGGCTCGTTCCTTTTGCTGCAACTTTCATTTTTCCTGTTTTGCACCAACAGCAGATTTAGCACAGCGTAGACGCGCCAGCTAGACGTATAACGGTTTACCTAGAGCCTCCTGCGCACGCCAAGGGCAGGCCTTGGCCTGGCAATCCTGCGTGCGTCATCACTACGCTACATCTCTGTGAAGACACCTATGTGTCTTCGTCCTGTAGCACAAAACGTTAGCCGCTTGACAGGCATGATTCATTGTTGTAATCTCTTCTGTAGACAAGTATTATTAGTATTAATATTATTATTTCACTGATGATAAAATCCAACCGGATTCGATACGCGTTACGGATGGTAGTATATAGGTTTAACGTCTATAGCAGCGAAGTGGTTGTTTGGGCGTGTTGGTGAGACTTGATATTCAGTTGGAGCGTACAACCATACGAGGACGGAGAAAGAGACGGAGGACAACAGTCTATTGCGAACCGCGAAGAAGCATATAAAGGCTAATCGTGGGCGGTGTGCTAGGCGTGCCTTTATACAAATAATGCACCATTGTCACCAGAAGTACGTGCCAAATGACGCGTGAAATTATCGAGGCAGAGATAATGGATAGTTTAGGGGAAAACTTCATTTCCACGCCGTCTATTGCTTTATCCCGCAAGGGATTACAGTACTTGCGTCGTCATCGAATGGTTGCGTACAGCGCATGTGTGGTGACCGGCCACGATTAGCCTTTCTATGCTGCTTCGCGGTTCACAATAAACTGTTGAAAGTTAGCGCTCGTTTGTCTCTCGTCTCTTTCTCCGTCCTCGTCTGGCTGTGCGCTTCAACTTTATATCATGTCTGTACCAGCCTGCCACCGAATCCCCAGAGAATCTCAGCCAAGGCGCTGTGCAGATATCCGCATAGCGTGAGACAGTTACCGCTATTTCTCTAAATTCTTCATAACCCACCTCAACTTACTAATTTCGACCAGTGAAAAAATAGCAAAACACCCGGGAACTAGCGAGTCCTTTTCGCAGCTCACGGACGGCCTCAAGAGTGCGCTGGCCATAATCGATCTAGCTACGCCTTAGCTTGAACAACGCAGCGTGACAAGTATGAGCAGTGAGTGACCGTTGTTGTGTGGCCGCTGTGTGCGACACGCCGCGTGATATATGGCCGCGCTGCACGGCTTAGGCCTAGCTGGGCCCGGCGGGGCGAAAGTTCGTTGGCCGTGGTTCCGTCTATTTGGCTCGGTCGCTGGGTGTCAAGTGCTGTTGTCGTTTCGGCGCTCGCACAGAGGGCTGCCTCTTGAACGCGCGTTCGCGCGTGTATAACAGCGGCGGAGAGTCGTGTATCAAACATCTATGGGAGCGTGATTATAATAGCGCGCCCCGGCCGTCACATGGCTTGTGAAACTCTTTTCTGGCTTATCATCGCAACGGTTTTTCTATCGTAATCAGTGGTGGTGATCGCTTTGCCTGCGTATAACGCGAAGTTGTCGTCTGCGCTGATAGATGCCCCTGTGTTTTGTAAAACCATGGTGAAAAGTATCCGAGCCACGTGGCTGGTTTTAAGGATAGTGGGGCCCTCTTTTGGCACCGCATAGAACCACAGGGCCTTCAAAAGGTGGCGAAAAGGGTTTATCGTACAAAGATTTAGAGGGTCAAGGGATAGGATAGGATAACTTTATTTAGCTCTAGCGCGGGCGTCCATTTATGCGGTCAGATGGGTTCATCTCCGCAACGGTCGGTTTCCCCCAATCCAGGGCTCCGCTGGATGCTGCTGTCAGCTGAGCTCGCCGTATCAGACAGATCTGGTCATCGCGGCAGTCGCTGGAGAGCAGGCCCTCCCATTGCTCCGCGCTTGGGTTTGGTATAACTGGAACGACGTCGACTTTTTGGCATGCCCATGTTATGTGATACAGTGTAGGTTTTTCATGGCACCACGGACAATTGTGCGCGTAAAGTGTGGGGTGAATTTTACTTAGTGTGTTTAGGTTTGGAGTCGTTTTTCCAATACACGCCTGAAAACCTTATGAGGCTTGAAGACTTTTGACTTTTCAGACAAATCAACTATGAGCTACATCGTAAAGAATGATAAATGTTGGTGCCACCCAGTCGCGGTCTCGTTCCCAAACAGATGGTCATTAAAGGACGGCGGGGTTCTTCGACGGACACAAAAACGCCTGTACTAGGGCGCCTTTGCATTTTGTCTGTGTTGTGTCCCCTTATTGCTTTTGTGTGTGTGCGCCCCCGCGTCCTCCTCCTAACGACCACTCAATCCTCCTCCTAACGACCACTCGCATCCTCCTCCTAACGACCGCTTGCCCCTCGTCGCACGCTGTCGCCGGATGCCCCCCCACGGTGCGCCCCCGCACCCTCCTCCTGTTCTGGGAAGCCACTCCCTCCCGTGGACGCTTCTCCACTCCCTCCTTTCTTCGGGCGGCCAGTTCGGCTCCTGCCTCGGTCGACGCTGGTCGCACCCTCATCGGCTTTAAATAAACGAAGTCTAAAAGTACCGTGTGCGTCTTTCGCTGCATTCAACACAGCGACCGGACACGACAGTGGCGACGAGAAAGTGGATTCGACCCGCGCTACGCAACGCTATTGACAAGCCATGGCTACGCGAGGGTTTCCCAATCAGATACCAGAGTTCAACGGCTCATCGTGGTCATCGTGGGTTGGACGCCTTCAGTTCTACTTTGAAGCTAACAACATCACAGACCCAGCCTTGAAGAGGGCCAACCTGCTGACGCTGTGCGGGGAGCAGACCTACGATACTGTCTGCGCCCTTATTCAGCCAAGCACACCAGCGGCAGTGTCTTACGACGACATCGTAAAAGCGCTTCAAAAGCACTACGACCCAAGGCCATCCGAGGTCTACAGCCGGGCTCGCTTCCAACGACGAGATCAACTGGGAGGAGAAACTGTGAGCGCCTACGTAGCCGCGCTCAAGAAGCTCGCTGCCGACTGCAATTTTGGAACGCTGTCTACAACAGCTACCGGGCAGGAGGGAGACGCAGCTTCTTCTGCTAACACCACCATGCTTCCCTTGGACGTGATGTTACGCGACAGATTTGTGTGCGGACTGAGTGACGAGTCACTGCAGCAGCGCCTGTTCGCTGAGAAGGACCTCACATTCAGCAAAGCTTACGACATCGCCGTTCGAGCGGAGAGCGCCGGTCACCAGCAGAGAGGGATTCGCCGGAACACCGAGCCGGTACACCAGACAATCAACCAGGTGCGCAAGCCTTCTGTTGTTGTAAAATCGGTCAAAAAGGCACAACGCTGCTGGCGGTGTGACGACCAACACAACCCCCAGGGATGTCGATTCCAGTCAGCCACGTGTAATTTTTGCCACAAGCGAGGGCATATCGAAAGAGCATGCATTACGAAACGGAGACTTGCCAAGATAAAGTCACCTTCCCAGCCTAATCACAGCGTCAACGCCTCAGAGAATACGCCGCTATCTGATCTCCATGGAGCAACATCAGCAACACCATCTGTGTTGTACGACCTGAACACCATGAATCTCGGCACGCGACCGAAGATTTTTACAGAAGTAAGCGTACATCACCAGCTGATTAAGTTCGAGGTGGACTCCGGCGCAGCCTGTACTCTGATCAGTGAGGACACGTTCCGAACTTCATGGCCATCTGACGCACCCGCCCTGCAACAAGACGACACGCACCTGCGAACGTGGTCAGGACAGAATCTGCCACTATTGGGCTCTGCCAACGTGCAGGTTAACTACAACGGCCAGACCCATACGCTACCTCTGCTTGTTGTGAAGGGCACAGGATCAAGCCTTCTAGGGAGAAACTGGTTTTCTCCACTAGGCGTGATGATATGCGGCATACACCAGACGCCGAGCCAGAACATGGTTGAGCAACGGCAAGAGAAATACGAAAGAGTATTCTCGGAAGAGATTCCAGGAAACGAAGGGCCCCCGGTCACACTGGAGTTGTTGGACAACGCGCAACCCAAATTTCTGAAGGCCAGGCCGGTGCCGTTTGCTCTCCGAGATTCAGTTGAAAAAGAGTTGGACAAACTGGAGCAGCAAGGTGTCATCGAGCCGACGCAGCATTCCATCAAACTCTCAGCGTACGACTACGCTCTGGTCTACCGCAATGGGAGTAAACATCAAAACGCCGATGCGCTAAGCCGTCTGCCACTAGATGCAACTGTTGACGAACCATTTCCACCAGGAGACGTTCTGATGTTCGAAGCACTGCCAGAACCTCCGCTTACAGCAGGCACAGTTGCATCATCTACGCAGAAGTGCACAGCTCTCCGGCTAGTTTACACAGCTGTTCAACAAGGCAACGTGCATAAACTCAAAGGGGACAACTTCGACGCTTACCGCAGGCGAGCTACAGAGTTGAGCACCCATCGCGGCTGCATCATATTTGGGTCCCGAGTTGTGATGCCGAGAGAACTACGCGCACAAGCTATGTCTCTCATCCACGCCGGACATCGGGGCATCGTTGCAATGAAAAAGTGTGCCAGAAGCTACATGTGGTGGCCTGGCATTGACAACGACATCGAAACAGTGGTGCGAGAATGCAAGCCTTGCCAGAGCAGCCGGAGCGCCCCGCCGAAAGCTCCTGTCCCAGAATGGGAAAAGCCAGACACATCATGGCACACACTGCACATTGATTTTGCAGGACCAATTGAGGGCTGCACTTTCCTTGTGGTCGTAGATGCCTACACAAAGTGGCTTGAGATAAGGCAAATGGGACAGACGACTTCAGCAGCAGTCATTGACAACCTCCGATCACTATTTTCAACGTTCGGCCTGCCACGCAAGGTAGTGTCGGACAACGGAACACCGTTTGTGTCTGCGGAGATTCTCAAGTTTTATCGCGACAACGGGATCTCCTCAGTTACATCGGCCCCCTACCACCCAGCGACAAACGGACAAGCCGAGCGCTACGTAGCCGAGCTAAAACGCGCCCTTGAAAGAGATCAGACAGGCTCGCTGCAGCGCCGCCTTGCGCGCTTTCTGTTCAAGCAGCACACGACGGTTCAGAGCACAACAGGCGAGACCCCCTCGAAAATGATGTTCGAGCGTGAAATGCGAACCCAGCTCACAGCCATCCTCCCCGAGCCAAAGGCAGAGACGTTCCGGGAAGAAAAAGCAATTCCGCGCTGCGGCACGCTTAATGAGGGGCAGCGCGTCCTCGCCCGACAGTTTCTGAAAAAGCCACGCTGGGAGGAAGCTACAATTGTCAGACGCATAGGCCTGCGCTCTTGGCTCGTCAACATACATGGCACAGTAGCACGCCGACATCTCAACCAGCTGCGTAGATTTACGACGCCGTCTGAGAGCTGTCCGCCAGCGGAGAGAACACGTGCACCATTTTCCCACATAGCCTGGCACCTCTTCCCGGAAGAAGAGACTTCGCCCAGGACAGACCCAGGAGACACAGCGAACAACAGCCAGCCTACAAGTGTTTCTCCCCCGAGCGCACAAAGCCAGCGCGCCTCCACGCGTGAGCGCCGACCCCCTGCACGATACCAGGCAACTTTCTAAGGGGGAAGGAAGTGTTGTGTCCCCTTATTGCTTTTGTGTGTGTGCGCCCCCGCGTCCTCCTCCTAACGACCACTCAATCCTCCTCCTAACGACCACTCGCATCCTCCTCCTAACGACCGCTTGCCCCTCGTCGCACGCTGTCGCCGGATGCCCCCCCACGGTGCGCCCCCGCACCCTCCTCCTGTTCTGGGAAGCCACTCCCTCCCGTGGACGCTTCTCCACTCCCTCCTTTCTTCGGGCGGCCAGTTCGGCTCCTGCCTCGGTCGACGCTGGTCGCACCCTCATCGGCTTTAAATAAACGAAGTCTAAAAGTACCGTGTGCGTCTTTCGCTGCATTCAACACAGCGACCGGACACGACAGTCTGCATCTCAGCCGCAGCGCCGGAATCGAACACGCGAACATGTGCTTGGCAGGCGAACGCCATAGCCACTAAGCAACCGCGGCGGTGTGAACGCTCTTATAGCCCCGCACTTCGTGCCGTTGGGCAGAAGGATGCCAAGTGACAGATGGAGTTCTGCACAAAACCGCCGACTCCTAACTGGCGATCTAGTGAACTAAGAAGAAACTTGTGCGGGCAATAAAGTGATGAGTATCTCGACACCGAAGACAACTGCATCCAATCATTGTTCTCAGTAAAAAAATATTATCAGGCCCCATCTGGCTCTTCATGGACCCTGCCGCGGTGGCTCAGTGGTTAAGGCAATCGTCCACTGAGCCGGAGTACCCGGGTTCGAACCCGGGCGCGGCGGCCCCGTTTCGATGGAGGCGAAACGCAAAAGGGAGGAAGGATGCAAAAATTTGGATGTAAGCTTCGCCTTTAAGAGTGGAACGCAACAGAGTGTTGCAGCGCTGACAGGAAGTCCACGGAACGCCATCGCCCGTTCGGCGCGATGCCTTGCCCGTTGGACAAATCTTTTTTAAGCATGAAATGCTTTTCACTCCCGTTGTCGGCAGTGTGGTGACGTCACGCCGAGGCCGAGAGCCAACATCCGGGCACTGAATTCCACTCATCCGGGCACTGAACCGAGAACATCCAGGCACCGTTCGAGATTTAACGAGACAGCCCTCCTACAGGACCGGCATACAAGCCCCGGTAGCTTCGCGCCGAACGGTTGGTGGCGTTCCTCCCTTCCTGTACGGTGCGGTTCGGGTGTCCACCGAGATGACAGAGAATTACTGCGCCATTTCCTTTACTCAAAAAGCGTCGCGTTCAAAGGACAAGGCATCGCGCCGAACGGGTGGTGGCGTTCCGTGGACTGCCTGGCAGCGCTACAACACGCTGTCGCGTTGCACTCCTAAAGGCGAAGCTTAAGCGTCATTAATAAGCAGTTAATTAGTATTCAGCCATTAATCAGCAATTAGTCACTAATTAGCTATTTGTCATTACTTCGTCACCGATCATGTGTGGCGTCATCGAGTTGTGACGTCACCAGTGTCACATAGGCAAAGTGGTGCGGAAAACGCTTTCGCCTCTACGCACTTTAGACAGTTTCGAACGCGCTGCATATACATTCTTGACAGGCCTGCGTCTCGTCACGTCCGCGTACGCTTCTGCATCGTCCTGCATTTCATGCTTACTCTACTCTCGGTTACGGGAGAGGCAGAAATTTTTAAGCATGATATGCTTTTAGCTCCCGTTGACGGCAGTGTGGTGACGTCACGCCGAGACCGACAGCCATCATCCGGGCACTGAATTCCAGTCATCCGGGCTCTGAAACGAGAACATCCGGGCACCGTACGAGACTTAACGAGATTTAACGCTACGCGACCGGCATGCAAGCGCCGGTTGGTCTCCAAACGAGTTACAAAAAATAACTGCTGCCAGTGCCTTCTCAATGTTTATCAAGATATCATCGAGCTGTGCGTTTGATAATGCACGGAATTTCCGATTTCTAATAACGCGTGCAAAAAGCACATACATGCCACAATATTTAAGCATGAAATGCTTTTAGCTCCCGTTGTCGGCAGTGTGGTGATAGTCACGCCAAGACCGAGAGCCAACATCCGGGCACTGAATTCCACTCATCCGGGCACTGAAACGAGAACATCCGGGCACCGTACGAGATTTAACGAGACTCTCTAAGCCCTCCTACAGGACCGGCATACAAGCGCCGGTAGCTTCGCGCCGAACGGGTGGTGGCGTTCCTCCCTTCCTGTATGGTGCGGTTCGGGTGTCCACCGAGATGACAGAGAATTACTGCGCCATTTCCTTTCCTCAAAAAGCGTTTCGTTCAAAGGGCAACGCATCGCGCCGAACGGGTGGTGACGTTCCTCCCTTCCTGTATGGTGCGGTTCGGGTGTCAACCGCGATGACAGAGAATTACTGCTCCATTTCCTGTCCTCAAAAAACGTTGCGTTCAAAGGGCAAGGCATCGCGCCGAATGGGTGGTGGCGTTCCTACCTTCCTGTAAGGTGCGGCTCGGGTGTCCACCGCGATGGCAGAGAATTACTGCGTAATTTCCTTTCCTCAAAAAGCGTCGCGTTCAAAGGACGAGGCATCACGCCGAACGGGTGGTGGCGTTCCGCGGACTGCCTGGCAGCGCTACAACACGCTGTCGCGTTCCACTCCTAAAGGCGAAGCTTGAACGTCATTAATTAGCAGTTTATTAGTATTTAGTCATTAATCAGTCATTACACACTAATCAGTAATTTGCCATTACTTCGTCATGAATTATGGCCGCCGCGGTGGCTCAGTGGCTATGGTGCTCGGCTGCTGACCTGAAAGACGCGGGTTCGATCCCGGCCGCGGCGGCTGGAATTTCTTTGGAGGAGACATTCTAGAGGCCCGTGTACTGTGCGATGTCAGTGCACGTTAAAGAACCCCAGGTGGTCGAAATTTCCGGAGCCCTCCACTACGGCGTCTCTCATAGCCTTAGTCGCTTCGGGACGTTAAAACCCCATAAACCATAAACCAAACCATGAATTATGTGTGACGTAATCCAGTGGTAACATCACCAGTGTCACATACGCAAAGTGGTGCTGAAAACGCACTTCGGACAGTTTCGAACGCGCTGCATATACATTCTTGTCAGGCCTGTGTCTCGTCGTGTCCGCGTGCGCTTCGCATTATGCCCGTAAACATTTCATGCTTACTCTACTCTCGGTTACGGGAGAGGCAGAGAATTTTTTATCTTCTCCATGGAAACTGCCACCGAGACCGGAAAACTCGAGCCTGCCCAGTAATTCTACGCGAGGGGAAGAGGAGACTGCGGTGAAAAACATTTATCAACTATTATAATTACCGAGAGGTGATTGAAGTAGGTAAATTGGTAAATTGGTTTTTGTGGAAAGGAAATGGCGCAGTATCTTTCTCACATATATCGGCGGACACCTGAACCGCGCCGTAAGGGAAGGGAGGAAGGTAGGAGTGCCTATTGGCCCCTTCCCCTCACAACACTAGGTGAAGCCCCTATTCCGGGGCCCCATTGGGAAGCAACGCCGCCCGCGTCCGTTGAACCAAGGCCTTTTGGGCCTTGAGGTCTTGACAGCCGAGCAGGGCCGCCTCCCAGTCCTCTCTGGTGGGGTTGGGGTTGAGGGGGACAGATGGGTTTGATTGGCACGCCCAAATCATGTGGAAATTAAGTGTAAGCCACCTCCCCACGGAACAGGAAAGTGCCATCAAAGGACGTGTTGAAATGCTTAAGCACCGCCGGGCACAGTACAGTGTTGGTGAGTATTTTGATGAGGAGGCGCTCGTCAGCGCGATCCAGACCCTTACACGAAGCCGGTAGCACCGATGCTCCTCCTTGTAGGAATCGGTGATGTGTTTGAATGGAAGGGCCAGATAGTTTTATTGGGAATAGGCTTTCAAGGACAGAGGATAGCCCGAGGAGGGAGTGCGCGGGCGGCCCGATCGGCCTGTTCGTTTCCGTGGAGGCCCTGGTAACCGGGGGCCCAAATCAGGTTACGCGGAGTTATACCCCTGTTACACGGGCGTTTTCAACGGCAGTTCAGTTGACCGTCAGTTGAACTGAACGGCAGTTAGCAGTGTTACACGGCAGCGCTAACTGCCGTTCAAATCTCAACGGCAGTTGAGTTCGACTGAGATCGGGGGTCCCAGTTGAACGGCCAACTGACAAGATGGCGTCCAACGGATAAAAATATTTCCCGTAGTGGATTGTCTTGGCTCAGTGTATTGCGGCAAACTAAGAAAACACTCCAAATAAAACTGGTGACGCATAGCGCGTGCGTCGAGCAGTCGAAGTGAGAAAACACAAAAAAAAACGACGACGACCAGCGAACCGACCCACATCGGATAGTCTTGGCTAAGAACCGACATCGTCGCGCAAATTTTTGCCCAAAAGCAAAAAAAAAAGGCACAAAATTTGTCGCTATAGGAAAGAATATGTACAAGACGATCATTTATTACACACAAAAAATTGTATACGCTGTTTTTCTTTACTTTCATTTCGCTCTAGAGGCGATGTCACGTGGTTAGTGTGCCAACTCAACTGAACGCGAAGTGCTCGTGTAACAGCAAGCGAATCCAGTTGAAATCAACGACAGTTGAAATACTCAACTGAGGGTTAACTGAACTGCCGTTGAAAACGCCCGTGTAACACGGGTATTAAAAGCTCAGTCCCTCATCGGGGCCGATCCGGAAGGCCAGGGAGACCCACGTTGTTGGCCTCTACACCACCATACACCACCAACGCAAGCCCGACACTACACTAGCCAAACTTCGCATGGTGGGACATTAAGTGGGCCGCATGATCCACCGGGTCTCGAACAAGCTGGCGGATTACGAAGCATGGATGCATTGCAGCCTGCCCATGCTTTCGTAAGGAGTAAAATCTTCTATTCGACCCTCTGCTTGCACCTGCGCAAACACGATGATGACCAACTAGAGGTGCCGTAGGGGAGGGCTCCGGAATAATTTCGAACGCCTGGGGATCTTTAACGTGCACTGACACCGCAAAGCACACGGGCGCCTTTTGCGTTCCGTCTCCATCGAAACGCGGCCGCCACGGACGGAATCGAACCCGGATACTCCGGATCAGTAGCCGAGCGCCCTCACCACCGGGCCACCGCGGCGGCTCTTCCTTTTTTCTCTCAATCCCTCCTTTATCCTATCCCCTACCTTACGGCTTGGTTCAGGTGTCCACCGATATGCGAGACAGACACTGCGTCATTTTCCTTTCACCAAAAACCAACCAACGACCAACTGGAGGTCATCCAATGGAAAGTCATCAAGTGGCCTCTTGACCTCCCGGTCGCCACGTCCATCCAGAGACTTCTGGCCCTGGGCGTGGAGAACAGCTTCCGGGAGCTTCAAGAAGCCCATTTAGTAAACCAACACACGGGTCTTGCACAGATCACGTCCGGTCACCGACTCTTGGACCGGCTACACATCAAACACTACTACCACATTGAGGAAAGAAAGTGTGCCAGAACCCTGGAGACGCGCCCTCAGGGTCCGACCTCTTCCCCGCAACATGTCCAGAGGGAAAAAAATAAGGGTTGGAAATATGTAGTTTGAGTGCAAACGGAACACGAGACGTGCATGACAAATTTTTTTTAGCGCATCTCGGAGTCCATAAGGTAACTTTATAAGACTTTTCGTGATGCTCCCTAGATGGAGCGCACGTACTATACTCCTTAATTGTGCTGGATTTGCATACCACACGTGTTGTCGTATTCACAAAATCGTGAACAAAATCAAGGTCATCATTCTAAAAAATGGTCCTAATGCAGCAATATGTCGAATTTTCGTATCAGGAACTTGTGTGTTGACAATAATATGCCATTGGTAAATATAAAACCCCGCAGTTTGAAGGCCACCATCGCCGGGGGTTGTGGCGGGCCCCTGTAATCCAGCTACTTGGAGGCCGGCGCTAGAGGACGGGTTGAGGCTGGGAGCCCTTCCCCATGTTGGCCCATGTTGATCGGGTGTCCGCGCTAAGCTGGGCGCCGATATGGCGACCCCAGGGGAACCCGGGGTGGCCAGGTCGCCTAAGGAGGAGTGAACCGGCCCAGGGCGGAAACGCAGCAGGCAAAAACTCCCGCGCTGAGCAGTAGTGGGATGGCACCTGTGAATGGGCGGCATGGGGTAGCCCGGCCAATAGACTCGGACCTAGCGCCTTTTTTTCTTTGCGTGCAGTTTAATGAAACGCTTCGCGCACGATCTATTTTTTCCTTTCTTTTCCTGCACCTGTCTGCAGTTCCCCGTTTCATGAAGGGCAGTGGAACGCAATCTCATGGATACCACTTTTCCCCCCCCCCCCCCCCCGTGTTCTTTATTTTATTTTTTTATAATTATCCCGCCCCTTGTGACCCCATGTTCCATCGCCTGACTGTCGACTTTTTGTACCCTTTCAGTTTATCGTTGTAGCCCTTTATTACTTCCTTTCTCAAGTTAGAGCTCCACAGAGGGCGCCTATAAGAAACGCATAATTTTCTATGATAACTCAAGAGGCAGTGCCCTACTTTTTGAAGCTAGGCCAGGGTGTCTTAGAACGCGCAGCTACAAAAACAAATTTAACGAAGAAGATGACACATGTGCAGTGTGTGGTCGATCTGCGGAAACAATTCAACACCTCATACTCAGATGTGATGGTATCCATCCGGATGTCGATGCAGGCACAGTCACTCTTCCGGAGGCCCTACGGTTTAAAGATAACAATGGTCATGTAAATAAATCTGCAGTAGAAGTTAGCAAAAAGCGATTGGAGGATTGGTGGTTGAAAAGCAGAGATGTGGCATAAGGTTAGAAGTGTAGGAAACCGTAGGTAAAGAAGATGGCGAATCTTAATGACAATTGACAACACAGTTGAACAAAAATAAAGAAAGAAAAGCTGAGCATGGTGGCAACTGCTACCACCCCGTTTCAAAGGGGGCGCTCCTATCCATCCATCCATCCATCCATACAGGAGCATAAAACTTGTTATTGCTAGACAAAGGCACTGTTGGCAGCAAAATAAATGAGCCACGGAAGCGGGATTTAAATTTTATTTACTGAAACTCAGCTCAGAAGTAGCGGTTTGCGCGGTCGGTAGACGCTTCCCGCGTTCGTCAGTTTCAGACTGCAGTGCAAAGTTGCACCGCAATGAAACAAATTAATTTTCGTGTTCGATTCACTTTTCCTGCCGGTAGTACGCACAGATGCAGATGAAGATATGTAATACATGCCGGTAAGCACATGTAAGTACAAGTCACTTACTGCCTAGGGCTTCACGGGTGAGCTTCTCTCGTTGTACACGAGAGCGGCACATCTGCTGACCTTCGTGAGCAGCGTCCCTCAATCACGCGTTGCGCTCTACGTGTGGCATGGGCACAACGCATCACAACCTGCGTTCCCAAGGGACGACTTTGTCGAAACGGAACGCGAGGGGAGTAAAGCTGGCGTTGCAGTGGAAGCTGCCACTCGTCGTGCGTTTGCCAGTATATTCTAGGCACTATAGTGCGTTTAAGGAGCTGGCTTTGCTTGGCTTGGATTCCCGCTTGCGAAACCAGGAACGCAGGCCTCGGTGCGGCAACGGCAGCAACGGTCCTTTTTTTTTTTATTTTAGGAAAGGCAATGACGCAGTAACAGTTTCACTTATCTCACACCCGAACCGCGCATGCTACGCAGCCCCCCGATTATAGGTCGCCGGCCCGAATCCCTGCCGCGAGCTGCGCTCTAACTTCACTTCAAAGTTTATGCTGCACGAAACGTTGAATCCTATCATCCGGAACATTCTGCGGTAAACGGTTGACATGATGCG
Organism: Amblyomma mixtum; assembly: GCF_055824585.1. Classification (NCBI taxonomy): domain Eukaryota; kingdom Metazoa; phylum Arthropoda; class Arachnida; order Ixodida; family Ixodidae; genus Amblyomma; species Amblyomma mixtum. Next base: position 59,782,323 of record NC_143019.1, read on the forward strand.
GTTTTTTCCGACGCGCAGTGCTCGCAACTATTATTGCGAAAGCAATACTAGTTGCACTTTCAGCCCGTCGCGTAGCGAGACCGGTAGCTACCATATATAGTGAACTAGAATAGTATTCTAGTTCACTATACTACCATATTCCCCAGGTGGTCGAAATTTCCGGAGCCCTCCACTACGGCGTCTCTCATAGCCTTAGTCGCTTTGGGACGTTAAACCCCATAAACCAACCAAAACCTATACTACCATATTAGCAAATTGGATTGGATTGGACTGAATTTGATTTGATTTGATTGGATTGGATTAGATTGGATTGGATAACCGATGCATCACCACAAGTCTAACCACAAGCACCACCACCAGCTACACTACCAGCTGAACCATGGCGTAGATACGGATATTTCTTTCGCAATTACCGGGCTTAACCAAGCTAAGCCACAGCCATTTTGCTTTTACTATGACGCCGACGGCTTTTCGACCGAACGAGCTGTGTACGCTGTCGCATAAAAGGCGCTCGTGTGCTGTGCGATGTCAGTGCACGTTAAAGATCCCCAGGTGGTCGAAATTATTCCGGAGCCCTCCACTCTTCCTTCCTTTCTTCTTTCACTCCCTCCTTTATCTCTTCCCTTACGGAGCGTTTCGGGTGTCCACCGAGATATGTCAGACAGATCGCCATTTCCTTTCCTCAAAACCAATTTTCATTATTTCTTTATGGGTTTGTTAACCCTAGACCGGCAACAAAAAAACGCATTGATGGTTGGGAAAATTTAAATTTAAAATTGTTTCCTGCCAATCGATTAACTCGTGACATCTGCGCCACAGAAGGACTGCTTGCGGCTGTTAAGGAAGTTAAAGAAGGTGTAGCCTGCACTCAAGACAGAAAGAAGTAGGTAAAAAAGGGAGGTGTTCTCTAGTGCACTCGCTTCTATAAAGGGGTATCTGCTGGAGGAGACCTTACTCCCCTACGAAGGGAGTAAATAAAAGGCCTGCAGGATAAAGGCCTCTCCCATATCTCGCCAAATGCGCCAGCCGTGGCCACCTTATCCCCGAAAACTTCTTAGTCTCGTCCGCTCACTTTCTGCCGCCCTCTGATAGGCTTGCCTTCTCTTGGAATCCACTCCGTTACCCTTAGTGACCATCAGTTTTCTCGCCTTCGCATCTCATGTCCCGCCCAAGCCCATATCTTCTTATTGATTCCGACCAGGATGTCATTAACCAGCGTTTGTTCCCTCGCCCACTCTGCCCTCTTCCTGTCTCTTAACGTCGCACCTATCATTTTCCTTTCCATAGCTCGATGTGTTGTCCTTAAACCATTACGCGAGTACTAGGATATACTTTTTTGTTGTGGAATACTGGTAAACTGCTATTCATGATCTGAGAGACCCTGTTAACCTGAGAACCTGAGAGAACCGGTTAAGATCATCCCTTCAGGATGATCTTAACCGCATTGAAAAATGGTGCGATGATTGGCTAATGACACTTAACGGTAAAAAATGCAAGCTTATTTCGTTTCACCGCAGACTTAATCCGTTGTCCTTTTCCTATAGAATTTCTAACAATCCAATAGAGCACATTCATTCATATAAATACTTAGGTATCACTGTGTGTCATGATTTAACTTGGCGGGAACATGTTACTAACGTTATTTCATCTGCAAACAGAACCCTTGGATATCTGAAGCGCCATTTACGTCACACAACAAAAGAGGTCAAATTACTCGCTTACACATCATTGGTAAGGCCAAAACTAGAATACGCACCCCCCATTTGGAGCCCCCATCAAGCATATCTAATCGGTGCACTTGAAGCCGTGCAAAATCGTGCCGCCCGTTTCATTCACTCCCAATATTCATACGAAGTCAGTGTGTCATCCCTGAAATCTCTGTCCAACTTACGAAGTCTTTCTTGCCGTCGTCGCGTCGCAACCCTATCTCTTTTTCATAAATTTTATTACAGCTCACTCGGCCATGAACCATACATCTGTGCACCTCCGCCGCGCGTATCACATCGCACTGGTCACCCCCTTCAAGTTACTCGTCCACGTGCCCGTACCGTAACCTTTTCCACCTCCTTCTTTCCACGAGCCGCGTCAGACTGGAACGGCCTCTCCCATTCCGCTGCTGCTATCACCTCCCCATCACTCTTCAACGCCAACATTGAACTTCATATGTTATCGTGAAAAAATGTAACAATTTTTTGATTACCCCACCCCTTATGTAATACCCCGAAAGGGGCCTTTAAGGTAAATAAATGAAATTAAATGAAATGTGCTCCACCCCATTCTTAATCTTATAGTAATGCAACTCTCGTTGTACTGATCTGCGGTCAATACCTGCCCTAGGTAGACATATTCCCTTACAACTTCCAGCGCCTCGCAACCAGTCGTAATCGGTACAGGCCAGCTTAAGTGTGTCATCAGGGTATCTTCATAAGAAACGACTTTGGAACGAAAGCTATTTAAGGTTATTTAAGTGCGCCTGTGACATTTCAGCACGGAAGTATACTTGAACTTTCTTTACTTCTCAACCGAACTTGCTGAGATTGCCGGACTGTAAGAAGTTTGCTGTGCTCAGACTTGGGCTCACTCTGCTGACACTCTCCGCCCCCCAAAAAAGGAAGACATCTCAAAACCGCCAAGAAAACCGAGAAAAAATTCACCGGGACATGTAATTGCATTGTGTGTTGGATGCGATAGCAATTAGAAGCGATTGATGTCTTCACCAAAGGTGTCCTCACTTCCGCTCTGGTGACGTAACTTCTATCCAGTCATTGTGGGAATTATCCGGCCTGCTGACGTAACTTGCCCCAAGCCAGTGGGAGTTGTCCGGTCTGGTGACGTGCTTTCCCTGCAGCCAATGGCCGGATTTTACGACCACCACGTTTTTTTTTTCGTGATGAGGCTTTTAAAGCTACCGCAGTACCAAAAAAAAAAAAAAGATGGACATCGCTTGACAGTATGCAAAGAGTACACAGAAAGTCGGAGGGCCTATCGGTGTTACTTTTCTGCCTTTTCGAAAAAATTAGGGGGCCGGCTCAGTGGGTGCGTGATCGCGTCTGTTCGGCTCGCTGGCATGGCTCGCAACTGCAATATGCATAGACTGCCTGACTCAATACATCGCCCACTTGAGAAGTACAGTCACATCTCATCTTATTGTTTGGAATCTGTTGTTCTCCGTCTGTTCACTTAGGTTTGGTTTGGTTTATGGGGTTTAACGTCCCAAAGCGACTAAGGCTATGAGAGACGCCGTAGTGGAGGGCTCCGGAAATTTCGACCACCTGTGACATCGCACAGTACACGGGCCTCTAGAATTTCTCCTCCAAAGAAATTCCAGCCGCCGCGGCCGGGATCGAACCCGCGTCTTTTGGGTCAGCAGCCGGTCTGTTCACTTAGGCTATAGTATATGCCCATATATGCGGAATTGGTCATTTTCTACTTTATGTTCATGGATCCCTGACTTGTAGAAGTACAGAAAGGTGGGCAAGTTGGTTATTACTATCCATGGTAAAACAGCGCGGAAAAACACGTGTTGTCGTTTTTGTTCCGTCCTCGTGTTTTTCCGCGCTGTTTTACCATGGATCCCTGACTTGACTTGATAGCGATAATAGTATAACTCGAAAAACTTAAATAAAAAATGGAACAAAAATGAAATAGGAACCCGACGTGATATGGACGTCTAGTATTGCAAAAACCGTGGTGTCGTTCACCTTGCTGTCTTCCGAGCACCGCTCCGCATCGGGGCCTTAATTCGCGCCTCTGCGAAAATACATAATTCGAGTGCATGAAAGAAAAGACGTGCGATGACCACTTCTCAGCTGCTTCAAATCTCCATAATCTCCGGATCCCCGGGACTGCATGAAAGGGAGAAGTAACTACGCGATCGATCTTATCTTGAAGGCCCCGCAGTTCTCGGGATAAGCATCAGGTTTCTCCCATTTTGTATATGTATGCGGCTTTCAGTAACGGGGGCGTTGCACAGTGCCGAGCAGTGTATATGACGGGCTGAAAGACAGTGCAGTTAAAGGTGCACTGGAGAGGAATCTGAACTCGTATTTTTACCGCTGGAACTTGATCTACACGTTCCGAGCGTTCTTGGAAACTTGGAATTATTGCCCTGTGTGGCCGATTTCCTTAATTTAAACCGGATTAACGTCGGGTTCCCGCGTAATTCCCCGCAAATGGTGGGAGGAGTCGATCAACCTTTCAGCCAGTCATATGGTGGCTTGCCGCTCTGCCATCGGCGGAGTGATACGTAGTGATCGGCTAAGCAAAGAGTCTACGCGTATTTTTATTTCCGTGGGCCTAATTTGCAGTTATGTTGTCTCTGACTAGATCTATTTATTCACGGAAACCTAAAAGAAACAAAATAAAAGCGAAAGCAAAGTCGCCACGCGTCTGCCTGAAAGGCACTCCATGCGTTGGTCGACTCCTCCCACCGTATGCGGGAAAAAAAGGCAGGAGCCGGACGTTAATCCAATTTAATTACGGAAATCGGCCGCACAGGGCAATAAATTGCAGTTTCTAAGAATGCTGGAAACGTGTAGATCGAGTTCCCGCGGCAAAAAGACGAATTCCGATTTCTCAGTGCACCTTTAAGCCACCCACGAGGGCTCTCGCCAGAGCAGAAATCGAATCCGTGCGTTCAATACATCACTGTTGAAAGACAACCGATAAACGCCGCTGGCAGAACACCTGGAGAGGCAGTGGAGACTCGAAGAGCGACGGTTCTCAGGCGCCATACTCGAAAAAGTTTTCAAACGGAAATAGTTCGCTGCAGCGTCCTGTAGTTCACGTTCTTCAAGTACCGCCCGGTTACAAGTTTTGCGCGCATTAAGGTGTTGTCACATGTTATTCATCGCGGGTGCGTTAAATAACCTGCGATTCTACAGCGTTGTGGTGGGCGATTTTCCAACGATGAGACCTCATCAAATATTCGCCTTGTACAGCTTGCGTAAAAATAAAACAGAGGATAAAAGTTCATTGTGATGCGACTTTGTGGGACCTATAGAAAGCATTCTGTGAACGCCAGTATTGAACACTTTCTCGTGCGCGAATTTCCAGTGCCCAGGGACCTGTGTAATCATATAACTAAATCGCATTACAATTAATTCTTACATGGTACTTACAGCATGACAGCGACGTATAGAGGAGCAACGCAAAGGAATTGAATCGACGAATTCAGCCCCCCCCCCCCCCCCCATTTCCCATAAGAAAAGAATAACCTTGAAGTCAATTCGATAATATTTAGACAAATAAAGCACTCTATAGAAAATAGTGCGTGTCATAGAGAACGGGGGGGGGGGGGGGGGGGGGGGGGCTTTACTAGCAACACTTCGGCTGCAGAGGCCATGCGAACCCGATTATCGTCCAAAAACAAATAATCAGTCACGCACTCAGCTTTTCGTATTCACATGAGCGAGAAAAATCGACGAAGGCAGTGCACGTGACAGTACTGGTTGCTAACTGTGCGTGTAGTGCACGCAAGATAGGTGCATGCGGTTTCCTGTATTCAGGCGAAGCGGACGCCATTCGGATACCAACAGCCTTCGGCAATAAAAGTGCATTACCCGAGGCAAAGGCACCATAAAAGGGGCTCACGGCCGGGTGGACGTCCTTGACGTAACGCGATAAAAGAAAGTTCGGCCTCGTAAATGACGCCTAAATGCGGCATGCGAAGAAGACGTGCACACACGTACTTACCAGAACCCGGCACGTGACGCGGTTGACGAACACCGACCCGACATCGGCTGCCGCTTGCGGAAGCACGATCATCGTCCCATTCCTTTCTTGCTCAACTCCTTTCAACAGTTTCGACGCCGAAAGGCACGCGGCAGCACGGCGGCCGTCGGCGGCATGCACCTGCGGAGCGCCTATCCCGTGCGGCGGGCTCACCGGAGCACACGTAGACTGTGCGGGGAAGCCCGCTTGCCCGGAGGCTTTCCCGTTTCTTCTTTTTCTTTTCATCCCAGCCGTCGTCCTCCTTTCCTTCTCGCCTCCCTTTCAACTTTCATTTATCTCCGCCACTCTTTCGTTCGCTTTGTTTCTTCTGCCTCCCGCATGCGCGCTGCAGGGGATACGGCTGTCAGGGTTGCCGTCCTGTTTTCCCCTTTTCCCCCACTTTTTAAGCTTTGCATGTCTCCGTGTCTCCCCTTTTCCTTATTTTCTACCTCGCCTCTTCTTTCTATCATCTAGACCCATGTCAGAGCGACGCTAGCATCGCTTTTTTTCGCCGCTGTGCCAGCCGCACTGTCGCCAGGGTTCTTCCTTTGTTCCCTTTTACCACTGCGCCCACTTCGCTTGCTTGTATTACTGCTCGCGGCCGCTTCCCTATACCACCGCTGCATCACGCACCTTTCGTTACTTTTCGCTCATTCTCCCCCCCCCCCTCCCCCTCCTTCTATTACTTCCAGTCTTCCTCCCGCATGGCGTGCGCTGCGCGCTTTCGCCGCCCTCGGCCTCCTCTCCCGAGTCAACAGGTTGACGGGGC
>NC_143019.1:61498957-61516457 GCF_055824585.1 Amblyomma mixtum
GAGCGTGCTAGAGAGGCACCTAGTGAACGCGTTGTGGTGTGTATGACCCAGTAACGTATGTTTGAGATGTGTGCCAATAATATATTAATTTAAAAAACATAAATATTCTAATTAGGTGTCAGAAATTGCGCTATATGAAAAGGTGGTGTTATGGTTGTTCATTGTACTGAAACAAATGATGTTTACGTGTATCGGTATGTAGTGGCGTAGTATGTCATGCAGTGTAAGCTTGATAGTGATTGGTGATTAGTAATCGATAACTGTGATTTGTGGTTTGTAATCGGTAACGTGATCGGTAGTTGTGATCGGAATCGATGACCGTGATTGATAGTGTTGCTGTGGATAGTGTTGCTGTGGTTGTGGATTGGTATTGTGGATTGGTAATATAAAGAAAACATCTAATTTGAATCGCAGAAAATATTATTCGCCGAAGCAAAAAAAATGGGCTCAAAAACCGGAAAAACAGAAAGCCCACCAATTTTCCAGAAATATAACCCGAAACGTTCAACCCCCTACAAAAAGCCCGCTTGCATCTTGGAAGCCGTAAACCAAGCAAGACACAAGCCAAGCCAAGCCTTTTCTTTTTTACGTCGATTATCTTCTTTCCTTCAATTGCGTCACCTCTCTTTATGTTCTTTCTTTAGGTCTTTATTTTTCTTTCTTACTTTCTTCTGTTTGTTTGTTTGTTTGTTTGTTTGTTTGTTTGTTTGTTTGTTTGTTTTTGTTTGTTTCACAGATCTTAAGTGCAAGTTGATGTCCACTTAAAGTGCCCTAGTTTTCTTAGTATTTTTTTTTCGTTTTATATCACATGAGCAATCCTTTCGTTCTAGTCTCCTCGGATCTTCTAGTCCACACGAAGTTAAAAGAACAACATCACCATCTCGCTATTGCAAGCTGCGGTCAACGCCAAGCCCTTCTGTTTTTCGCATCACCGGTGGACTGAACAAACCCATCTGCGCGCAGTGAGAACACGTCAAGCCATCCCTCGTTCTCTTGCGCGGATTCCCGCGCATTGTACTGCGCCATCGATCGACGCGAGTTGCCCGTCCACCTTCGCGAAATTGCGTTCGCGGTTCAATGCACCCAGCTATTACGGGATATGGCGTTGCCTGAATTGCTCTGTGCTTGTCCGCCTTGCTGGGACGCACCAACCAAGGCTTGGCTTGGAGCCTGCTGCTATTCTCTGCCCTTAGCCATGCAATGCCTAGTTTGTGTTGCTTTAGCTTCCATCGACCGCTCAACGCTCGCGGTGACGTCCGTCAGTCAGTCCGATCCTGCGCAACTCCAACTTCGCCATCACTTTCATTGGATGCCCTCCCGCTCACACTACTTTGAGTTATTTATTACGGAAGGCATACTCTCTTGCTGCTGTTGTTGTTGTTGTTGTTGCGACTGAGAGAAGGATGAAAAGGAAATTGCACGGGCCTGTCTACTGGCTCAGCCGAGCCACCACCGCTGCCACGAGCAGATAGAGGAGAGTTAAAAGATCAGAGGAAAGAAAAAGAAAAGATAAGATGCGCGTCGCAGCAACAAACGTGTCCGCCGAAGTAGACGCTGGCTGAAAAAACAGATAAGCGCCCGAAGCAGCGCTCGCTTCACCTCCTACCCTACTCTCTTGTCGATGTGAACTCCTCTACATTCTAGAAAAGGTGTTTTTGCGCAGCTGAGCAACGCGCAAGTTATGGACGACGTGCGCAGCATGAAGCAAAACGTGGTTTTTTCGTTACCTGGGATCTCTGAGACATTTCTGGGGCACCTATCTATCTTCTTTTCTGAAAGTGGGCATTGCTTTACTCTCAGTATCGTGTACAGAGTTCAAAGTCTCAAACGTTTCAAACCCGCTCTGTTGATTCAGTAAAGGAGTGTTTGAAGGGAAAAACGGGTATTAATGCCACTGTGTGCATGGTATTCATGCCACAGAGGTGGTATGGAGGGTTGGGCTCACATCCTGCTTAGTGTAGCGGCGCGGGATTCCCCACTTGGGTAGGGGCGTTCCCATACAGCTTCTGAAAGACAAGTCCCCGTGCTGTACCCGATAAAAGCAGATTTTTGCACTCCTGAGTAAACAGACCTGTACACGGGTCATGTCTGTACACGGGTCATGCGCCGTCAGATTTATTCATTCTTCATACCATTACAGCACGAGTGTTACGTATCTAAAATCGCTTTCAGGCATACAGCCACTCGAGCTGCGCCGCCGCACAGGCAGCCTTTTATTATTTCACAAGTTATTTTATAGCCATCTACGAACTGCACCCTACGTGGTCCCTCCGGCACGCATATCTCACCGCACTCTCCATCAACTCCAGATCAGCCGTCCACGTGCACGCACGGTCACCTTCGCAGCCTTATTTTTTTCTCGCACCGCCGCGGACTGGAATGGTCTTCCCGCTGACATTGCAACAATAACCTGTCCCGCGAACTTCGCGCGCAGAGCATACAGCTATTTGTCATCATCATAAGGCATGATTACTTTGTCTCACCAAACGTTTACCCACCCCTTATGTAATGCCCCTGAAAAGAGGTCTTTAAGGAAATAAAATTTATTGATTTATATAGTTATGTCCTAGCGTTTGAAAGCGTTATCGCGTGCCCTATCTTCCGTGCTGCGAGACACTGGAGAGTATAGCGCACATTTTTTACTGGCCATATCTTCTCGCCCCGTCTTAGTCAGCGATGGGTCCTTCTAGGTAACTATCTTCCTTCTCCAAAACAGGAAAAAGCGGTTTCTTCATTTCGGATTCCAGTTTTTGGGCTTCTTCATTGAGAGTTTGTCCTACCAGTACCAACAAAGCGAACTCTGTAGGGCTAAAGCGATTGTAAACGTGCTCAGATCCATGACGGTATGGTTAGAGTTCCTAAAAAGGTACTGAAGAGTAGAATTCGACTAGTTTTAAGGTGTCGAAAGTGTGAAACTCGCAGACAGAGTATGCGAAGTCCTTTTTGTTAGCATCTCAAATGGTGACGTCATGCAGCCGCCGTGTGGTGACGTAATAACCAATTAAAACCGCGGTGTTGTTCGCGCTTCTTTGCAGCGCACAGCACCATGTAGACCATCGCGTGATGAAGGCAGTGACGGTAGCGGTAGACTTCAAGCGCAGTAAAGCTTACCGAAATGAAAAAAAAAAAAAAACGTCACCAAAGGCAAAGCCATCGGAGTGTTGTTTGGTGGCATTGGACGGTACAATATTGGGCTGTGGGCGCCAGCAGCTTAACTCTGAAAGCCGACCATCGGTTACGTCGTCAATGAGATTTTTTTGGAAAGCTCCGACGCTTCAAGGCAAAGCCAAAACATTGTAGTGGTTTAATAGGTGATTATGTTAATAATTTAAATGCTAGCGCAGGAAAACTTGGCATGCTTTACATTAAGGCTACACGCATTTGAATCCTTGAATTTCCTCGAATAGTGAGAAAAGATCTTCAGCCTCCCACTAACGCAGCCGAAAACAAGGATAATGAAAGCAATACCGGGTGACGCGCCACACTGGTGTTGATTGATTGATTGATTGATTTTAAACCCCAAATTGTAGTTAAACCAATGCACAAGGGTCGATTCGAGAGTGACGAACGAGCGGCTCGCAATGGGCATGCAGCCGTTCATTTCGCGGAGCGCGCTTGCCGCGTTGGGGCCGGTCATTGGGCGTTCGATACAGTGCATCGCCTCGTTGGTTTCCGCCTGAAATAGCGCCAAATGCCGACGCGCCACTGGCTCGGATTCCGAGCCGTTCCGCCTCAGTGAACGCGATGCGCCCTGCGTTCGATGGTATATAGTGCGGTCTAGGTTTCGACGAAAGTTGATGTGGTCACGCATGAATCCGTACGCGCGCGCCCGCGCGTGCGTGTGTGTGTGTGGGGGGGGGTGCGTGCGTGTGTGAAAAACGTTTAATGCATAGGATAAATCGAGGTTAGTTGAATGAGCCCTCTATCCGGGAGCCCATTGGCTGTTGCCGCCGCTCTTGCCCGGTTCACCAATCAAAGCTGGTCTTCCGGTTGTGAGCTGGACAGCGCCGCTTCCCATGCAGTCCTCAGTTATCAATCAATCAATCAATCAATCAATCAATCAATCAATCAATCAATCAATCAATCAATCAATCAATCAATCAATCAAATAATCTTTATTTGCTCATCCAAGAAAACTTTGTACAAACTATTTAGACCGATAGCCTACATGGCTAGTATCCGGTCCAGTACAAAACAGCATATTTCGGCAACCTCATAGAAAATATGTGAATGACTTTTAAACGCAAAACAATGAACAAATGTAAGGAAATTGTCCGGTCTTATTTCAAATAGAAAACAAAGCATTTGGACAAACACATGAGGAAAATGCAAACTTGTATATTTCAACAAAATGCGCACAATGCATTCAACAAAATACAAACATTCAATTAAAGTTGCGAAATCACATCATTACTTTATTGTCCAAAAAAAAACATCTTAGAAGAATGTTTAAAATTTCCGGCAGGCTTCAATTCTATTGGCAATGTATTCCAGACCCTCGTCCCAACAGATTCGAATCATTTCTGACTGTATGTATTCTTTATTGGATTACTGATTCTTGCAATACCTGGATTGGTCTGGCATGCCCATACTACGCGCTATAAGTTATCCGCTTCGCAGCAGAAGGCGCAATGCAGATCGTTCGAATTTAGAAACATATAGCTAAATTTGACTGCGTTGATATAAGTGTTTGGTTACAATTTCATTTCCCCTGCTCCCTGTATAGATTTTTTGTCCCAATCGGCGTGCACTTTCCTAGTTAATCGCAAATGCTGAAGTAACTCCCTATAGCTTACAACAGCTCTTTCCCAATCAAGCTGGTTTGCGATATTGTCCTGGCAACTAGCCTAACTATAGGAGCCCCCTGCCTCTATTTTGGAGTGAGATAGCTCCGTCCCTCTCTCTTGTGACGGTTAAAGATACCTGGCCATCGCAGTTAACAACGGCTTATCGGCAGTTGCTAAGAAACCACAACCATGAGTAAATCGCGTGTTCACAATGAATGCTATGAGCAGACGTGACCGAGAGTCATATGCAAGGCCAGGCTCGGTAAATCTGGTGGAAGATGTGGCCGCGGCCGTTTCAAGGCTTTATGATTTGAGGTTTTTAGGAGAAGCCTCTGTTCTGCAGTAGACTCCGCTCGGCTCATTTTTGACGTGCTGAAAATAATGATGATGTTGGATTGGAGACCATAAATCACTACTCCTGGCAGAGGCTTGGGCGTCCTCAATAATGCACAACCCGTATTCGCGGCATCTAGGTTGACGTCCGTCAAAATGATCATGTAGGCCAGAAATGAGACTGAAAAAGCCTCTAAGCATCGCTGCTGTTTCAGGAGCAGCCACATTGCCAAGACACCGAAAGTTGCTTTTTGTGGTGCGGATTTAAGCGTTCTCTTATGAGGAGGTTGTGATCGGACACTGCGGGCTGCTCTATCGAATTATTGTTCCGTAAAAAACCGATTGCGCTGATTTTTCGTTTAATATGCAAACATTTTGTACGGTCTAAGAGGATTCTGGTGTGGGCTAGTTGGTTCATGCTTAATAAACAGATTCACAACAGCGCTACGGAACGAGGACAGAAGGAACACGAAAAACACAGGACGGGCGCTGACTACCAACTCTTTATTGAGTGAAAAAACCAGCACAGATTTATACTATTTCCTGGACCACGTGATACACTGTCAGCCACGGGACACAGCAAAGAAACGCCTCACACGTTTGGCGAGTCATAACACAGCTCGAAAGAACTCATGAAAAGTGCATGCACTATCAAACTATAGCATTACCAAAGTAATTATAAAAGGACTAACAGATACAAAGATGTGCATGACCCAGCTACAGCCTTTGACAACTACAGCTCAGATAGGCAAGAAAATAGTATAAATCGTATAAATAGTATAATAAATGAAATAGTATAAATCTGTGCTGGTTTTTTCACGCAATAAAGAGTTAGTAGTCAGCGCCCGTCCTGTGTTTTTCGTGTTCCTTCTGTCCTCGTTCCGTAGCGCTGTTGTGAATCTGTTTATTTTGTACGGCAGGAAAAAAAGACGCATTTATTGCTGAAAAAAATTTAATTTGAAACTTTTCCCGACACTCGATTCAAGTCCTTGACGTCTGAAACAAAAATGACTCCTTGATTATCGATGTAAAGTGAACGGTGATGCAGCCTGGCCGCTGCGGTATCTCTACCTCCAATTACTACTACCTTACTACCAATAATTACTAACCAGGTAGGAACATGCGAAAGAAATAGTTCCTGCCTGTTTTGTTAGTGAGTACGAGTACCTTTTCTTAGGACTTGTCACAACTAAACATATCTTCCATTCCTGGGGTTGCCCTGTAGTCGATGTATCCCCCACGGCGACTCAAATGCTCTGGCGCTTGGCTGCTGAGGCCACGGTCGTGAGAGTGTGTCCCTTCCTCAGCTGGCATAGCTGTCTCAAAGGCGTCGTCAGATTTTGTTAATATAACTTCGTGAAACAGACGTTTACGTTGCATCGTTCCAGCACTTCAAAAATACGTCGAGGTGCGCCTCCAGCATTTATTTCCCCGTTTCCCCAAATTCAGACACTTCATGGGCTTTACTTCGGACGTTCACTTTAGAAAATGGGTTAGATATTTCCCGGAAGTAAAGTGCAGGCAGGTTCAATATATGGCTCAGTTTCAATATTTTTTTTTTTTTCGCAACACTGGAGAGCTTTCAAACCGCAGGCGTGGACAGACTGGCACTGTTGAGGCCTCTGGTTACGGAAGCTGTCAAGTTGTCGCTGGCGGTGAAAGAGGGCAGGCGAGCGCGCGAACGAAGACTTCAAAGCCAGCTGTTTGTCGGGCGAACTAGTGTTTACGGCATGAGAAAATAACGCGGTGGTGGCGACAGCGAAGCGCCCACGTAGCAGTCTTCACGATAAGAATGACTGCCGCTTCTCAGCTGGGCTATATTTACGCACGTCGCGCAGCCTTTTAGATTAGAAGCGAATTTTTGAAGGTATTTGGGTAGGTTATAAATGCAGCACTCCCTTAACTCCCCCCTCCCCCCCCCACCCCCCAACCTAATCGGCTGACATACAACGTCTTGTCATTGCGCAAGTACTTTAGATCGGGACTGAACGGGGAGGGCGGTAGCAGTACGACCCGCCTCCAACGACGCCTGGGGCATCAAGAGGGCCGGAACTAAGACCTTCTCAAGATTGTACAGCGATGCAGTAGGGCAAGACTCGCTAACATTCTCAGAAGCTGCGGTCGAATTTTGATGGAGGCGAAATTCTAGAGGCCCGTGTACTTTGCGAGGTCAGTGCACGTTAAAGAACCCCAGGTGGTCGAAACTTCCGGAGCCCTCCACTACGGCGTCTCTCATAGCCTTAGTCGCTTTGGGACTTTAAACTCCCCTAAAGCATAAGAGGAGTGAACTAAATTATTCACATTAATCTGCCTTTTCTTTGGTCTGTTTTTTTTTTATGCACTTACCAACCATTATACTACCTTGAACAAAACCGCAGTAGGTACGTATAATAAAGAAATAATGCCGTTAACCCTGCTATCTACCATGTGTCTTTCTGCCCTAGAGAACCTGGATGCTGCTGCATTCAGAGTAAGAGTGGGTAGTCTATCCGTTCATTCTTCCGATCACGTAGAGCAGCACATTAGCCCTCCTAAGTGGCGCGGGGCTCAGGGAGTTCCCTCACATTAGATATGCCTTTGGCACCAAGGCAGGTGCGCCTGGAAGCCGGCTAATGGATGGCTCAGATATCAGGCGGGAAGGGGTCCTGTTTCCGTTGAGGGGGAGAGGACGCAAAGGCCTATTTTACGCCGATATGCGCGCAATGCCCTTCTTCCTGAGACCTGATCACTTATCTCACGTGTCCGAACGGAGTCATGGAGTGGTTGTCTCCTCCTTGGAAGTACAGCGTACTCGTGGCAGCTAGTTCAACAATTCAGGCAGAAACCATAACGCGAACTCAGAAGCGCCATTAATCGCAACGAGAATGGGGTCTTGTGCTGCATTGAAGCCTCGTACAAGTGAAAGCGTTCGCATGAAAGACCTAGTTCAGCGGGAAAAACACGTTTTTGTGATGGGTCGTTAGTGCCATGCGTAATACGGATAGAGTTGTATTAGCGTAAACTCTCCTGAGTGCCAGAGATACTTTCGCTGTTCTTCGAATACAAAAGGAGGGACCTTTTCTATAAGTTCTATTGTCAGCATATAGTGATGTTATCAATTTATATAAGCGTGGTTTAGCGCTGGAGCCAGCATTATTTGTGAATGCCTGACATTTCGTCGAAGGCATCACAAACGCATCGCTTTAGAGCAGCGCTATGCTAAGTAGTTAGTACAGTTTGGTTTGCTTTAGTTTATTGGGGTTTAGCGTCCCAAAGCAACTAAGGCTATGAGAGACGCCGTAGTGAAGGGCTCCGGAAATTTCGACCACCTGGGGTTCTTTAACGTGCACTGACATCGCAGAGTACACGAGCCTCTAGAATTTCGCCTTCATCGAAATTCGGCCACCGTGCCCGGGATCGAACCCGCGTCTTTCGGGTCAGCAGCCGAGCGCCGTAATCACTGAGCCACCGCGGCGGGGTGTTAGTACAGTTCAGCCTCGCTTTAACGAAGTTGAAGGAGCACGGCGATTACTTCGTTATAGCCGTAGCTTCGTTAAAGCCCGTGTTAAAGCTGATGCTTCGAAGGGGAATTGCCATTCCTTCGTTATATCCATTATTTCGTTATGAACTGTTTAATTATAACGAGGTTCAACCGTATACCTAAAAAACACGGTACACAGGTGCAACAGCCAGCCGGCAAAGAAACAGCAAGGAGGTAGACGGAATTTAATGGCAGCTGCAGCGATTGGAAATGTCTTCCATCGTACTCCTGTCCAAAAATGAAAATTAAGAGCACTGCAGAAAATTAGTTCGCTTGTATGTATAGGGTATCGTATTCTAGATCTATCGATATCTACCTATAACGTCTATCACTGGGCTTCCACCTTGCCACGCTTGTACTGATAAGTGCGAGATGTAGGGCTATGTGCTGGCTTTTATTTATTGCGTTTGCATTCACCGGCTTTTTCGTTCACAGTGCCGTCGCCGCCGACTCCGGATTTTCTGCCGAAGACTAACCTTAACGCTATCACCTTGACATATTTGTCACTTGCAGCAGGAGTGTGGAGTGGGTGAGGTAAAACTGGAGTAGTGGTTGGGGGGGGGGGGAAGGCTTTTAGTGTCGTCAGAACATGCTTGTAGCATAAAAGTAACACCGATTTTACATAAAATGGTCCCGCCGTTTTCTCAAGAAGATAACACTTTCGAGCAGAATTTTGTACCCAAAGCGCATTTACCATATCCTCACGTCAGTTCTGCAGAACCCGCAGGCCTTTCAGAAAGGGAAAACTGCTGGTTTATTTTTGTGGAGGTAGGATATGGAAGTACGGCTTTCTCAGCAATCGCCGAACTAAACTAAACCGACATCTGCTTAAAATATTCGATTAAACTGCAGGGAGGGTTGCGTGTTCATGCTCCCGTTTGTGTATTGGTGACCGCGGCGCTATAGAAACGAACCAAATCAAAAGGCAAATTCAACAATACTTCACCCCAATACGCAACGAAAGGAGAGCTCGGCTTCCGATGGGCCTACGCCATATTGGTGGGCGTTAAGGGCGCCGCACGAGAAATTGGCTGGGAACACTACGAGCGCTGACGCAACAAGCGTGGTTCTGTGTGCCCAACCCGGCGTGCTTGGCAATGATGATTCATTACCATCTCCCCTAGATTTTCGTTTTGCTGCGCTCGCATCGGTAATACATTAATATGAAGACGCTACTGTTCCATCCCTTACTTTCTCCATTACTCCCACGCGTAGCCGCAGCTCGTGCCAGACAACGCATTAGAAGAGAACCAGTTCATTCGGATAACCGCACTCTTGGCGCACCATCACTCTGCATTGTGAAAAAGAAACTAACACAAGCCAAAAACTGTGCATATGACGTCTGTGCTACTTGTCGGGACATTCTTTTATAGTGTATACCCACTGATTCGCGCTCGCATACGGACCGCTGCTTCCTGCATCGATTACCAATGCGCTATGTTTGATTCGCGTGCATTCCGTCCCATTTGCCTGCCATGCGTTTGCTGTTCTTTCGCACGCGTAGCGAAGCAGCGGTCACGAAAAGGAACTAGGCCCTTTAATTTTTTTTGCTGTGTCACGAATGTTTTTTAGGCGCATAGCCTGCACAATTTGGGATCCTCTATCGGTGCGAGATGAAGCCAAATTAGGAAGGGTTCACAACTTAGCTGCTCGGTTTGTGTCAGAGATTTACAGAAAAGATATCTCTGCCGAGACTATGAAAGGAAGACTGCAATGGGAGCATTTGGAAATCCGTTGACGTAAGTTGCGACTCAAGTTTTTTCACGCGATTTATTACTGTTCTGTTGGCATTGAAAGAGCGAAGTATATACTGGCACCTCATTGTATATCTGACCGCGTAGACCACAGTTTCAAAGTACGGTAGATTGGCTCAAAAACTGATGTATTTCGATTGTCTTTCTTTCCCAAAACAATACGCGATTGGAACAAATTGTCTTAAGACCTTGCTTGTATTATGTTGTAGCGCCCGGCGACGCTATAAAGCGCAGGCGCTGAGATCGGCGTTCCCGCGACAAAAGAAAATAAAGAACGACAGCGCGTGCTCGGAGCGCACGCCCGGCACGCGCAGTTCGGAACTAGAAGCCTGCCACGCTGGTCGTCTCTCTCTGGTGCTCCGCTGCGACCTCCGCTAATACCTCAACAGTGGTGACCTGGCGAACCGTGCCTTCTATCTCAGCGGCGTTCCAGCATGGCGTACTGGCAGCACCCAAGTTTCGACCCGCCGCTCCCGGCGTTCCGGCCTGCAGGTGTCGGCGGGTGGTTCGCCCAACTGGAGGCTGCGATGTACCTGAACGGTATCACCATCCAGCCGTTCAAACACGAAGTCCTTTGTGACATCCTCCCGGCCGACCTCCTGCGTCGGCTCACCTACTCTGCTTTCGGCGGCCGGCCATACGATGAGCTGCGTGCGGCCGTCTTGGCGTACTTCGGCGCCTACTACGTTCCGCCGCCGCTCTACGACGCAGCGGGCCCGTTTTCGCCGCCGCCAGCCTCTGGCCCTGCCCCGGCCTCGCTCGCGCCCACGCAGCCTTCATCAGAACCCGGCCCGCCTCAGCAGCCCCTCGCCGCCTCGCCGCCACTCCCGTCCAGCGTCTCCAGCCCGGCTGTCTCTCTCGACGCCACACCAGGTGGGATCCGCACGAGCTCCGCCTCGCGTCCTGCTCCCACTACTATCCGACCCGCGTCTCTGGCTCTGCCTCCTTGCGCTTCAGTGGCCTTGTCGCCAGAGCCTCCTGCAGCCAAAGACGACTCTGCGGCAGCAGCCGTGCCGAGGCTTCCGGCATCTCCACCTACCTCGTCACTACCGTCAACAGCTCTGCAGGCCTCTGCTGTGAGGTTGAAGCCGCCACCACAGCATCTGTCAGATACCAATTCCACTACCCAGGCAGCCACACCGCCTGCCCAAAGGGCCACGCTCCAAACCCTCGGTACTGTCACCCACTTCTCGGCGTCTGACCCTGGCAGCTCGACACCGCTGCAGCAAGCGTCTGCTTTGGTGCCTGACTTGAGCCACCCTCGGCACCGAATGGTCGAGCTACCCACACCGAGTAGTGCAGCAACTGTCCAACCACCAGCTGTGCCTGTTGCTGTCAGCCAGCCGTCTGATGTAGCAGGCTCAGCTCCACGGCATGTCACTGCCACAACCTCCTGGCAGCCACCTACAGCCAACCGTGCCCACACGCGCATCAGCACTGGCCAGTCGCTCCGGACTGTCACTCCCGCTTCGCCCAAGCACCTTGGATTGAGCCCAGCAACTTGCTCCGGCATCGTCACAGCTGTCGCCGCTATGTCGATGGTCAAAACACAGCTGCTGTCAGGCCACGGAGCCGTTTCGCCCACTCCAGCGCTTGTGCCGACGTACTCGGCGCGCCGGCTTCCCACCGACACCAGCTCCAACGTCCCCACACCGACGACACTTGTGTCCGCGGGCAGCACTACAGTCGGTGACGGCCCGACCATGGCCTCCCCTGTTCCCATGTCCGTTGTCAGCTCGGCACCCTGCATCCTTCGCCCCTTGCGCAGCAGCCAGGCTCGTCCACCTGAGCCGGCGCACTCCACCCGACTGCTCTTCCCGGACTCTGACCTGAACTTACCGGCCCTTGTAGCGACCCCGTGGGGACACTGTTACTCTAGCTGCCTGCTTGCCTGCCGTGGCTACTCCATCTCTGCCCCGTCGGCACGTAGATTCCGACGTTCCGTCTAGGCGGGGGGCCCTGTAGCGCCCGGCGACGCTATAAAGCGCAGGCGCTGAGATCGGCGTTCCCGCGACAAAAGAAAATAAAGAACGACAGCGCGTGCTCGGAGCGCACGCCCGGCACGCGCAGTTCGGAACTAGAAGCCTGCCACGCTGGTCGTCTCTCTCTGGTGCTCCGCTGCGACCTCCGCTAATACCTCAACAATGTCTAATTATGTTTTCTTTTATACCTTATCATAACTAACCATTTCAGTTTCATGGTTCAGTGAAATTTATCCGTTTTTGTTTTTCTTTGTTTTGGTGCAATTTGGACCGTGGCTGACACTGCTTATGTTATGTTTGTTTTTATGTTGTCCTCCCCCACTGTAATGTCGCTTGGCGCTATGGGTAAATAAATAAATAAATAAATTCATGGAGCTGAAAGACCAGAAGCGCAGAGGCTCAGTGTTAATGCCTTCTGGTAACGGGTACGAAGACACGGCTTCGAGAGGGAGAGAGAGAGAGAGAGAAAACTTTGCCTCCCACTTGGGGCCACTGGTTCAAGTCGATTGGCTGAGGCTCTCGCTCTCAACGGTGTAATGATTACTCAACAAGTGGTTGACGTGGGCCGCCAGAACTGGTCATGGTGTTCGCGTAGCGCAGCAGAAGGTGTGGCCCAGCTCTCCGAGGAATGGTTTACGTTTAGCGACAACCGCATTTCGATTAAGAAGTGAAGCAACGCTTCCTTACTTAGATTACGGTGTGCACTAAAAAAACCCTGCGGGTCAAAATCTTGTTCCGGAGTCTCATATAAATCTCAGGTGGAAGCTTGGCAAGTAAAGAATCGTTACTTATAAAAAGAGGTAGAAAATAATTGAGAAGTAGGTGCACAAGTCACCTATGGGGCAGAATCATGAAAGGTGAAGAAAAAGTTCGAAAGTGAATTTGGGCCACTACACCTGCCCGATGTTTTAGCAACGCTTATTCCAAAAGAACAGCAAAGACCTCGCACTGGCAGGGAGTATAGCCGACATAACCGTAAAACGGGTGACCGAGAGTTAGGGGGACAAATAAAATAATGAGGCTTGCGGAGGCAGTCTGACCGCGGCTTGCACGCAACAGGGAGAATTGGAGAGCAATAGGAATTATCTTAATGATGGTTTGACAGCGCAAACACACACACACCAAGAAGTAGACAAGACACACACACCAGCTCTGGTGCGTGTGTCTTGTCTACTTCTTTGTCTGTGTGTGTTTGCGCTGTTGAACCATCATTATGAATCTACACCAACTAGCCTAATCTGCAGTTCTTCTACAGGAATTATCTAATGATTCTACAGTGGACGTAATCCATATGTTGGGGGGGGGGGGGGGGGGTGCTGGCGATGATGAGCCTCACCTGTACGCGATTTAACACGGTGCGCGGGGCTAGCCGCAGTGCTTGTGCCGACCAATCATGTTGGTTAACAATGCGACAACATTGTCGCTAGCCAATCGCAGGAAATAAATAACACGACATAAATCGCAGGACATTAATATTGCTGCGACTTGCATCCTGGACAGCGAATCGAAAAATGAGCGCTCATCAGTTACCTAAGGACGTTTCAGCAGTATAGCCGAACGTTCGGTGCCTTGCCAGTGCTTCGATTTCTAAACAGCTTGATGTGGTGAATTATTCAGGCCCTGGACTTGTGCGGAACCTTAAAAGAGACTTTCAGCGCTGTATGAGCTCATGCCTGCATACAGTAATTAAAAATTAAAAACGTTTGAAGCTCATTTCGCTCAGTTTGCTGTACATAAAACAATTCACTGCATAACATTTGACATAAATACTGTTGCCACCTTCGAAACGTGGTATATTTGCATGGCACTAACCAGCGTCAGTAAACAGTTCGTTATTGCTCAACCCCCCCCCCCCCCCCCCCCCCCCCCCGGAAAAAAAAAAGCGTGCGCTCAGCAATGACGCTTTGTTGCCAACGTGAACCAACTGGCGTGATTACAATAGCCCTGTGGATAGCGAACTCACCTTGGCGACTCAAGGCATACTGCACATCCAGCCGTCAGGACAGGGCTTGAGGGAGCTTACGTGAGCTGTTTCGTTGTGACGGTTGTGACGTTGCGAAGTCCAGTCTAATTTCGTGTCTAATCTATTCGAGGTCTACAATAAGATTAGAACACCAATTAGAGAGTTTAGTTTTGCTTCATGCAAGTGGGCCGTGGTCTAAATAAGAATGATCTGGACGTATGTACAGGGTTGGTCAAAAGTTTCTAGGCCACAGTGTCTGTTTTTCATCGGTATATTCTGGCACTTAAGATGCCGGTAACGATATCAATGCTGTCACAAGGTAGCACCATACTGCTTGTACCCTCTACAGATATTTTGAGCTTCGAGGGTACTGCATCTGCCCGACTATATTGCTGAAAAGCAAATCCTGTACACTGTGAACATTTGACCTACTATATGCATTGTCAGCATGTCACCGAGGGCCCGGTAAAACCATACGATGAGCCAGTTTGCCGGAGAACCGCACGTGATCTACCAAAACCTTTAAAACGTGGTTTACTTGCATCACACTGAGGAGTGTCCACCGTCAGTCAGCCGTTGTTTGAGCCAAGTAGGAAGTACAGGCTCAGTGATGACACTGCGTCCTCCGCATTGACCAATCGCCATCCTTACACCTAGTATAATTGCTCATTAGCATCCACCCAAGTGCGGCCAAACGGCTACAAAGGAAAGCTAAGCACCCAATGAATAATTACTCTAATATTACAAATGTACTGCACCTTGAGGTATTCCCCTAAATATAGCATTAATCCTTGCATCATTTATCTACACTTTATTTGTCAAATGATATATAGGGCGTTTCACGTAACTTGAACCAAGAATTTTAAAAAAGCAGTATACCGCAGCCCGCAGAAACCAACGATACAATGTTTTCCATCATGTGGCGCTCCTCAGAATATATTTATTGCGCTTAATCAGTTAATTAACTAAGATGAATTATGCAAATTTTCAAATATTCATTTTAGAGCCACGACCGTTACGTTACGTAAGGTTGTAGAGCAGATTTATAAACAACCGATCCAGTTTATTGCAGCATCGTATATCCTACGGGGTCCTTTTTTCCGGCATCTAAAGAAACGAAAGAAATATGAAAAAGTACCACGTGACTACGCTCGTGCGCTACCAAATTGCAGCGCTCGAAACGCCGTTGAGAGCGCTGCAATTTGGTAGCGCACGAGCGTAGTCACGTGGTACTTTTTCATATTTCGCGTGCTCTCTTTAGATGCCGGAAAAAAGTACCCCGTAGGAGATACGATGCTACAATAAACTGGATTGGTTGTTTATAAACCTGCTCTACAGCCTAACGTAACGGTCTGACCGTTACGTTAGGCGTTTCAAATATTCGTTTTAGAGCCATGACCGGGTCATGGCTCTAAAATGAATATTTGAAAATTTGCATAATTCATCTCAGTTAATTAACTAATTAAGCGCAATAAAAATATTCTGAAGAGCGCCACATCATAGCGAACAATGTATCGTTAGTTTCAGCAGGCTGGGGTTTACCGCTTTTTTTAAATCCTTGGTTCAAGTTACGTGAAACACCCTGTATTAATTTTCATGAAATCCTTCAGTTCTGCGATCTCTTTACACTGCACCAGTCCACATTCTTACACAGTGCCGTGTGCTGATGAAATACCCGGCGTATGCCGTTCAGAGCGCCTACTGCGTAAGAAGCAGCATCTTTGGAATAATTTCAGCACTTCCTCATTGAAGTTCTGCGTGAACATGGAACTCAAATATCGTCCCCACATGCACGCATTCCCTCGGTTCAAGACGTCTCGACTCTCAGTTAAGAAATGTGCACACTTCATACGCATGTTGTGCTCTTTGTGCGGGCTCTTTCTGATACTAGCGCCGGTTAGCTGGAGCTCATGCCTCTAGAGAAACCAAGCAGTACTCAGGAGCTATCTTCAACAAGGCGTTAAATATGTAGCTCTGTTCTTCGCTAGTTCATCACTTACTTTTGCCAATGAACTGTGTTTTCATACCGTTGCTTAATTAGCACCGACAGGATGCGTCATATTCAAGACTTCTACGTAGGGGAAGTCGTGTAAGCTATAAACAGCTGTTCGAAAGCGTTGAACACAATTAACTAGACATTATAATCGAAACGTTTTGGAGCTATATGAAATACATTCGTTGCGCTGTCGTCACGTGCCCGCAATTAAAACGCGCTGAATTCTGAAAAATTTTCTTCCTTTTGACATGCCCTGTTTAAAGGGAGACTGAAGCACTTTTTCTGAAAATCGGGCTGGCAGCGGCATCCTATAGTTTTTCATGCTGTATACTGGAATATCGCATCCAAATAAGGCAAAAACAAGCGCGAATTGCCTTTTTTAGCCGAAATATGCGGCCTGTGCCGCGGGGCGCGCCGCCGCCCGTGATTGGTCAAGAGAGGTCGTGACGTCACTTTGAGGACTGGAGAAGCTGCCGATGCGGATCCGGCGCTGCGTTGAGGGCAGATCGCAGCTTTCCGTGTCGTTGTAAAAGCGAATACGGCGACTAGTTTTTTTTACTGACCACCGAAGAAAAGGATACTACAGTTTGCTCATTCCACGTATCGCCTGAAACCAAAAAAGACACAAGCAAAAAATTCTATGCCTAGCACAAGCATACGCCAGCGTCAAAGACGCGATGCAGACCATGCGTAAAAGGTGCCAGCACAACCTCGGCTCGTATTCTCGGAAAGGAAGGGGTGCGAACAATACTCAAGCCAATTACCACCACCGGACGCCTCCTGGCTCGCCCGGAAGAGCGTCATCCTAAAGAAAAGGCCCAAAGCACTGTGTACAAAAAATCCTGTTCTCAATACCCGGCGTTGCAGGTTGGGGCAAGAAAGTATTTCAAGGAAACGATGAAGGAGCACAAAGTTGGTGTCAAAATTAGCAAAGCGCAGTGGCCAAGCACTGCGAGGCATGTGACCACAAGATAGTGACGCAATCATGGTGCGCTAGAAACCAGGCCAAATACGCGCACAAATACGCTTCACTCCTGGCGCGTTCAGCAGATGCCAGAAAATATTAATCGAAGCCTCGGAAACGTTCGCCCTTCTTAGATTTGCAGTTTAGGTTCAGTGAAGTAGTTGCCAACTATATGTGTGTTTAAAAGCCAAGCTAGCTGCA